>NW_010361505.1:0-12982 GCF_000414095.1 Morus notabilis
TTATCTTCAAATCATCTAGTATAATCTTTAGCCATAACAGCTCGCAAATCCCTTGTGCCATAGACCGAAACTCCACCTCTGCACTGGACCTGGCAACCACCGGTTGTTTTTTGCTCCTCCAGGTCACTAAGTTTCCACCAAGAAAAGTACAATACCCAAATGTTGACCTTCTATCAGTGACTGAACCAGCATAATCTGCATCTGTGTATGCTTCAAGTTCCATCCTTGTGCCTTTCTTGAACAGAATACCTTTTCCAGGACAGCTTTTCAAATACTGCAAGATTCTGTATACTGCAAGAAGGTGACTCTCTTTAGGATTCTGCATGAACTGACTTACTACACCCACGGCGTATGAGATGTATGGTCGTGTGTGTGCTAGATAAATCAACTTCCCAACAAGTCACTGGTACATTCCCTTGTCAACTAACTCTCCTCCCATGGATTCCCCTAGTCTGTGATTTGGCTCAATAGGAGTATCCAATGGTCTGCATCCCATTTTTCCTGTTTCTTTCAATAAATCCAGGATATACTTCTGTTGCAAGACAAAAATTCCTTCCTTGGACCGAGCAACTTCTATTCCAAGGAAGTACTTTAGTTTCCCGAGATCTTTAATCTCGAATTCTTTGGCCAAGTACTTCTGCAATGCTTCTTTCTCTTTTGGATCATTCCCTGTAACAATAATGTCATCCACATACACTATCAAAGCAGTAACTCCCCCTGAAGTTGAGTGTTTGATGAATAATGTATGATCCCCTTGACTTTGTCTATAGTTCATACCCATCATTGCTTTAGTGAACCTCCCAAACCATGCTCGAGGGGATTGTTTAAGCCCATATAAAAGCCTTTTTAAGTTTACACACCTCATTGGCTTTTAGATTCATGCCAAAGCCAGGTGGAACTTGCATATAGATTTCTTCCTCAAGGTCTCCATGTAGAAATGCATTCTTCACATCAAACTGCTGTAGTGGCCAATCAAAGTTGACTGCTAAAGACAACAACACTCTTATTGTATTCATTTTTGCTACTGGTGCGAATGTCTCCTGATAATCCACGCCATATGTCTGAGTGTAGCCTTTGGCCACCAGCCTTGCCTTATAACGTTCGATAGACCCATCAAACTTATATTTCACCGTGAAAACCTATTTGCATCCCACTGGCTTCTTTCCTTTAGGCAGCTCTACTATCTCCCACGTCTTGTTTTTCTCCAAGGCCTCCATTTCTACTTTCATAGCATGCCTCCATTCCTCTTTGCTAAGTGCTTCAGATAGGGTTTGAGGAATAGCTACACTGTTTAGATGAGTGAGGAAGCTCTTATGTGAAGTTGATAATCTCTCATAGGATACAAATTGAGATATGTGATGTTGTGTGCACTTCCTAACACCTTTTCTTGTGGCAAGAGGCAAATCTGAATCTAGGACAGTGGGTGATTCGAAGTGTACCTCATTTCCAAGCAACAATTCAGATTATTGAACTCGCTCAGTGCAGATCATGGGCTTTACTCTTCTTGTGTAGACTTGAAGTGGTTTTGTAGTCACGGGCTCAGGCTGGGGGTTTGCAGTGGGAGTAGACTCAAGAACTGGAGTAGGCTCGGTCTCTGGAAAAACTGGAGGCTCAGACTCACCATGGACTGGAGGCTCGGCTGACTCAGGGAATTTGTTGGCTAATGGGACATTTAGAAGCAAGTCCTGATCTTCTATAGTTAATGCCTCCCCCTGAAGATAAGGACTTGAGAAATAACTTTCTCGTTCAACAAATGTGACATCTACAGAGACATAGGTTTTCCGAGTGGGAGGATGATAGCATTTGTAACCCTTTTGTGTAGGTGAATACCCAACAAACACACATTTGATAGCTCTAGGGTCTAGTTTACCCCGTCCATGAGAGTGAACATGAACAAATGACACACACCCAAAGACTTTAGGAGATATCATAGATGATAGTTTGAAGTGAGGACAGTGGTGAGACAACAAGTCCATGGGACTCTTAAAGTCAAGAACCCGGGATGGCAAGTGATTTATCAAATGGGTGGCAGTAAGTAGAGCTTCCCCCCAAAAATTTTTTGGAACCCCTTTTGAAACAAAAGAGCACGTACAGTGGCTAATAAATGACCATTTTTTCTTTCTGCTACCCTGTTTTGTTGGGGTGTATCAACACAAGATGATTCATGGACAATTCCCTCTTTTAAAAGGAATGGGGACAAGACTTGGTTAAAGTAGTCTCTAGCATTGTCAGTTCTTAGCCTCTTAATTCCCATAGTAAATTGATTTTTGACCATTGCATGAAAAATAGGAAAAATATGACTTACGTCAGATTTTTGCTTCAGTACGTATACCCATGTAACTCGAGTACAATCATCAATGAACGTAATAAACTAGTGAGCCCCTGAAATGTTAAGAACTCGAGATGGACCCCAGATATCACTATGGATCAAAGAAATGGAATGGTATTTCTTTTATTACTTATAGGAAAGGAGACACGTTGGTGTTTAGCAAACTCACAAATATCACAATGAAACTCTTTTGCATTAACATTCTTGAACAATGAGGGAAACATTATACTAAGTGTATTAAAGGATGGGTGACCAAGTCTATGGTGATGTAGCCAAATTTGCTCTTTGTTGGGTTGAGAGGTGCTTGACAGATATGAGTGATTTGGGTTATTCTCTAAACTGCCCGGTAACTGGAGATAGTAAAGCCCATGTTTCACCTTAGCAAGTCCAATCATCCTCCTCGTAGCTTGGTCCTGAAATACACAAGAGTCACAAGAGAACACAATATTGCATCTTAAATCCTTGGTAAGTTGGTGAATGGACAAGATTTGCATATAGTTTTGGAACGTGTAGGACATTTTTTAATGTCAATGATGGGCTTAGGATGACATCTCCTTGACCGGCAACAGTAGCCAAGGATCCATCAGCAACAGAAATTTTCTTATTGCTCGGACAAGGCTGATATGTACTAAAGAAAATGGAGGAATTGGTCATATGGTCGGTTGCTCCGGAGTCAATAACCCATGAGTTTGAAAATTCTAAATTTGAAGCATTTAAAGCGTATGAGGAATGAGGCTTACCCGAATTTGCTAGGGAACATGTACCTGTTGACTTCTCCAAAGAATCAAGAAGCGTCCTTAATCTCCCAATGTCCTCCTTGTTGAGTTCATTGTGCTCTCCTCCACCGGCATTCACCACTTCAATATCCTTACCCTCTTGAGATTGAGTCATATGAACTTGTCCCCGTTGTGTTCCACCTCTCGGTCCCTTGTTCCATTGAGAACTCGGCGGTCTTCCATGTAGCTTCCAACATTGCTCCTTTGTGTGACGGGATTTCTTACAATAGGTACACCAAAGATTATCCTTGTTTGAGGGCCGTGGATCTGATTTCCTAGCCTCCAAATTTCCAATATTCAAGAATTAAGGTCTCTCCGAATTGGACTTATGTTTCTCTTCATTGTTTTTCCCCAACATAGCAGATCCCTCCACGGGTGGTGCATAAAGCATAACTCCCCTTCAGCTTTCCTCGGCATTGACAATGGAGATGGTTTCATTCAGTGAGGGTAACTCCTCTTTTCCTAGAATTTGAATCCTTACTTGGTCAAATTCTATGTTCAACCCAGCAAGAAAATCATAAACTCGGTCCCTTTCAATAAAGTTTTTCAATGTTGCTGCATCCTCACTACACTTCATCTCAATACACTGGTAATGATCCATCTCTTGCCACAGATGTTTCAATAAATTGGCATATTCCGTGACTGAATACTCCCCCTGCTTTGTAGCTGAGAGTTTAGTCTTAATCTTGAAAATCCTTGCAACATCCTTCACCTTAGAATAGGTTTGTTGTGCAGCCTCCCATATGTCCTTAGCTGAAGGTAGGAACATGAAAGTGTCACTGATTTCTGGTAACATAGAATTCCATAGCCAAGACATGACCATGGAGTCCTCATCCCAGGCATCGAACTTAGAATCTCCTTTCTTGGGTCCAGTACCTAGGAGATGACTTATTTTTCCTCTCCCTTTCAGGAACGTTCGAACCACTTAAGCCCATTTCATGTAGTTCTTTCCGTTCAACCTGTAAGCAGGCTGAACACTCGGGAGTTCTCCTGGCAAAGGAGTCAGGGGCATCTCCATGGACTGGGTGGTACGGGATTGAGAAGACTGAGAAGATTGAGTTGTCGTGGACATCTTGAAAGGTGAAGGGGGATTGGTTCTGACTGGAACAGCAAGGAATTGAGACAAAAAACAGGGACAATAAGCAGACAGAAATCAGCAATTAAGGTTGAAACAAGAACAGAGAAGGTTCGCGATGAAGGCTGAAAAAAGAACGGCAATGAAGGCCTAAAAAAAAAGTCAGCGATGAAGGTTGAACAGAATGCCGAATAATGGCTCTGATACCATGTGGAAAATCAGAGAATAATTCTTCTTATTCACTTGTACAAAGGCACAGTTACATATATATATATACACTTAGGGTATCAATACATTTTAGGAGGTTGACTATTCTATAATCAGGAAACTAACACATAAGGAAACTAACAGAAAAATTACAGCATACTTTCCTATATTAGGAAAATTGGTATCTGCCTATTATTGATACAAATATCCTCATTCTATCATGGGATATGAAATCCCAGATTTCCAACACCAATCGCCTGAACTGAGTGCAAAGATTTTGGGAAACACGGGTAATTCTTCAATTCCTAATATTTGTAGGCAACTTGCCTTGGCCAATCTTCCTGGTCTTTCCGACATTGATATCCCAATTGCTAATAGGAAAGTTGTTAGATCATGTATAATGCATCCTATGTCAAACCATGTCTCATATAAAAAATTTTCCCCTGCTCTTAAAGCCTTTGTTGTTAATTTTTCTTCTTATGAACCTATTCCAAGTACCATACAGGAAGCATTTTCTGCTCCAAGATGGAAACAGGCTATCTTTGAAGAAATGGGCACGTTGAAAAAGAATGGTACATGGGAACTTGTTGATCTTCCTTTAAGAAAGAGACCAATGGGATGTAAATGGGTGTTTACAGTGAAACACAATGCAGATGGAACAGTCGAAAGATATAAAGCAAGACTTGTGGCAAAAGAATTTATGAAGACTTATGGTGTTGACTATCAAGAAACTTTTGCTCTAGTTGCCAAGATAAATTCAATTCGATTTCTCCTTTCTCTTGCAGCAAATCTAGACTGGTATCTTGATCAACTTGATGTGAAGAATGCATTCTTGCATGGAGACTTAGCAGAAGAAGTATATATGAAGCTACCACCTGGTTTTGAATATATATTTGGGCCAAAAAAAAAAAGTGTGCAAGCTGAAGAAGTCCTTGTATGGACTAAAGCAATCGCCTAGAGCATGGTTCGCAAGGTTCACCAAGGCAATTCGTCGTTTTGAGTACACTCAAAGTCAAGGGGGCCATACTTGTTCTACAAGCACTCTAAAAATGGGAGCATCACAATCTTGATAGTATATGTGGATGACATCAGTTATTGGTAATGATAATGATGAAATTCAAAGACTTAAAAGAATGCTCGCCAAGGAATTTGAGATCAAGGATTTGGGAAAGTTAAGATATTTCTTGGGAATTGAGGTTGCAAGATCAAAGAAAGGGATATTTCTATCACAAAGAAACTATGTCTTAGATCTCCTCAAACAAACAGGAATGCTAGGATGCAAGCCAGGAGAAACTCCAATTGATCCAAAACACAACTTGGAAAGTACAGTGGAAAGGGCTGCAGTTGACAAAGCTCAATATCAAAGATTGGTTGGTAAGTTGATATACTTGTCTCATACTTGGCCTGATATTGCATTCCCAGTCAATATAGTGAGTCAATACATGCATTCTCCTTGTGAAGTCCATATGGAGGTTGTTATGAAGATTCTACGGTACTTGAAAAGCTCACCTGGAAAAGGACTACTGTTCTCAAAGAATCACCACCTCCAAGTAGAAGCTTACACAGATGCCGACTGGGCAGAAGGTCAACATCTGGGTATTGCACTTTCATTGGAGGAAATTTGGTTACTTGGAAAAGTAAGAAGCAAAATGTTATGGCCAGATCAAATGCTGAAGCTGAGTTTAGAGTTATGGCACAAGCAATTTGTGAGTTGGTATGGTTGAAGATTTTACTAAGAGAACTACGAGTTGCCACATCGGAAACGATGAAACTCTACTGCGATAATAAGGCTGCCATCAACATTGCTCACAAAATCAAGAAATATTCTAATCCTACTTACTTAGATTCGGATAGCATATAGGTTGTCCTTACCTCTTTATTTTTGGAAATAAAATAATAACAGATACAATCACAATAAAAGGAAAATTATATCCGAGATTTCCTAGGATTTGAACTTCTGGAATTCCATAGATTCATATCCCTAAATTTACTAAACACTAGAAAGAGAATTAGATTGTCACCGATTCTACCCTTGCTAAACACTATAAAGGGGTCAATGATCCTTTTCTTCTTCTTTCCCTTCAAAATCCATTACTTTTCCAATTACATTCTGTTACAGTTTGATAAATAGAGTAAGACAGAGAAAATTAATATACTCACACTGAATGAATCCTCTCTAGAACAGCCAATGAAAATGTGAACATAAGTATAACCAGAAATGCGAAAACCAAGTTCAATTTCAGATTGCCGTAATTCAGATATTTTCTAGCATGTGAGGAATAAGTAGATTAAGGGGACGTTTGGTTCATAAATTCAGAACCATGATTCAGAATCATTTTCGATTTACGTGTGTTTTTTATGAGAGAAAATACTGTAACGAACCACGAACCATGATTCGAATCGGGATACGAATCCCCTAACCAAACAACCCATAAGATTCTCGTTCGTTACAACACATTAATCCCAAACACAATATTTTCTGCGAAAAATCAAACTGAAATACTAAAACATTGAGTACACAGAAAAGAACAATGGAAATGGTGCTCAAATTATGGAGATAGAGTGGAATAACGTGCACATTAATTAACATTTAAGAAAAGAAATAGTGAGAGCAATTACATCTTCCGACCGCCATAACATTCAGATATTATCATCCAAGAAATTGATGAAATACGTTTCCAACTGACAATTTTTTCCAACAAATTTACCCCAATCCTTCTTTCTCGGAAACCAAACAGTAAACGACATAAGAATAAGGAAAAGGAGAAACCTTGGCAGGGCGAGAGAGAGAAGGAATCGGGATGCTGGAGAGCGAGGATGGAGTTGGGCAATCGTCGGCCATTGACGAGGTCTTGCTCGCGTCGTGGCTTTTTGGAGTAAGATTGGAAAATAGCTTCGATGGTTTCAAGGTCTTCTTCGGTGAAGTCGTCGCCGTCGACCCATTCCGATGCGGACGACGAGACGCCGCCATCGCTGAGCCCCGCCATAGGTTAGATTGGAGGGAAGTTTTGAGCTTTTGAATTATCTCTTATTTACTACTACTAGATTACAAGCAAAAAAAAAAAATTAAAAATAAATAAAAAGATACTTAATAAGAATGATTGGAGAATAACTTTGGGTTTGTTGGTTTGCATTTTTTGAGTTAAGATAACTTGGGTTTAGATTTTAATTTGAGTTAAAGTGTATTTGAGTATAGTTTAAGTTGAGATTTTAATTTGAATTTGTGTTTGGATATACACATTTTGAGTTATGGTTTGAATTGATAATTTATTTGAATTTGTGTTTAGGTGGATCAAAACTTGAATTTGTATTTAGATAGGTCCCGTTCATTTCACCAATTTGATTTTTCAGTTCTAAGTTTCTAGAGTAAAAAGCTCTCAGAAAATGTCACATCTAACTTTTTCTGTTACAGTGAAAAGCTTTCAGAAAATGTCACATCTCAACTCGAATTAAAAACTCAAATCCGCGAAGTGAACGAGACCATAGTATTTTAATAAAAACTCAATGGTAATGAAAAATTTAATATGGTATATAGGTGGGGTTTTATTCATTTATTCGTTGTGAATGCATATAAAAAATCATCTCAATCGGAATTAAAACGAAAAAGTTATGGCGTTTTTAGTAATAGAAAAAATATTGTTCATTGACTTGAGTTTGAGTTTAGGAGCTTAAGGGGTTGTTCTTTTGCAACAAAACTCAGAAAAAGTTTAAACTCAAGTTACAACTTTATTCAAGTTCACGTTCTTTTAAGTTCAAACTTTATTCAATTTTACTCAACTTTATTCAAGTTACAACTTCAACTCAAGTTATAACTCAAATTCAACTCAAAAACTACACTCAAGTTACACTTCAAAAGAACAATCTCTAAGTTGAAAGAAGAACTTGAAGAAAGATTTTAGCCCCAAACTCAAGTTAAAATTCTAGTTCAAACTCAAATTTTACAAAAGAACATGAACTTGAATAAAGTTGTAACTTGAGTTCAAATTTTTTTTGAGTTTGGGTGCAAATGAACAAGCCCTTTATAAATTTAATCTCGCGTCAAAATACGTTGCCTCTTTATAAACTAAAGAAAGAGGAAACAAAATTTCAAAAAAATCACATCAGAAAAGAATTAAAGTTATATAGAAGTTTTGACAAAAAAATGAAGTAGAGATGTAACATTCGGTTAAATTAATTGAGATTAATTAATCAAATATGGTGGTTAGTGTTAATTAATCTGGGATTAGTGAAAGATTATCAGCTATAATTATCACGTAAAGGACCTTTTTCCTTTAAAAATGATTATTTTGAATTTGACACTGTTGTCCCTCAAATAGTTTTAAGTGTTGGTAACTAATTTTTCAGAACTTGAATGGCGGGTCAATCCATATTCTATTCAAATTAAGATTTGAAGTCTAATCATAAATTTGCACAGATAGCATAAGCCCATTTTCCCCATTTTCCTTTTCTTTTTCTCTCTTTTTCTTCTTTTTCCCTCCTTCTCTCTCTCTTTCACATTCACTCCTTCCCTCTCTCTCCACGCGGGCCAAGCACTCCGGTGAGGATTTCAGTGTGTATTTTTTACACCTTCCGACTCGTTGTAAAGATCTCGACGAGCTGAGCATGTTGACGTGTTGCACGACCTCCAACTCCGCTGGAATTAGCCACGATTGCCGGCTGAAGTTTCGAAAACAATCAAAACTTTCGATCACGATATCTCCTCCGTCCAATATCCGATCGAGGTGATCTCAGTTCTTATAGATTCAGAATGAAGAGACGAAGAAATCCTGCCATTTTTGCAGCTCATCACTGATTGAAAAGCTGCTCGATGCCACCTTTGGTTTTCCATCTTTGGCCAGTTTTGGTTGACACCACCCTCACTACTAGGTTCAGATTTCAAAGACGAGTTGATCCCGACCAGTTTCAGCATCCGCCATCACCGTTTGGCCGAAAAACGGAGCCACCGCCGCCGTCTGAGGAGGTAAGGGGTGGTTCCGACAATCTAGCTATTGGATCGTCATGATTTTGGTGTCAAAACACTCAAAAGGAAGTGGGTAACAAAAGCCCTCAACCAATTTTGAGATTCCATAGCTAGAGAATCAAGATCCGAGTCGCCGGAAATCTTTGAAGTTGGATGTCCCAATTTGTGTAGTTAGAGTTAAAATTTTGTGAAATTGATTGCACCATTGAACTCAGAAGGGTCGATTTAAGGGGGGGAAGGACCCAAGTCCGCAGCAGAAATATGCTCCGGCAACCTCCGCCGCCGCTACCGCAGACGCCGGTGGCCGGATTTCGGCGAGCTTTTATTCAACAGGCTCCCGACATCCGATCAAAGATCTGAGACTATATCCTGACACATTTCAACGTTTTGAACACAATGGTGACATCTGTTGGTGCTAATTCCACTCCGTTGAAAAGTCTACAGTACTGGCACGCAGATCGAGGTGAATTGAATGGATTCGTCGAAGTTCTGTCATGACCAACAAATTTATTAGAATTATTATATAGGATAATATTTTCTAGAATCCTTTGTATCATTAATATGAATACTATTATGATAAGTATTTGTTGATATAAGTATGGAATAGCAAGTTATAAGCTAAAGTTCAGAAATTTCTAAACTACGATGCAGTTACCGATTTTCAGACTGTATTTAAGAAAGAAGTATGGAATGTTATATTAAGCCCACAAATGGGTAACACACTTTGAATGATAAGTTTAAGAAATGGAAAAGAATTGAAAGCCATCAATTCTCGGGTTTTAGAAACAATCGAAACGAAAAACGGACGAAAAAAGGGGTTCAGAAGGCCGAACTAAGAAAATTGGGGTTCAACTGATTTGAGTTGACCAAGTCAAAATTTGTTGACTAAGAGTTGACCAAAATGTCGCCCTTGAAAAGTTAGTCAAGAATGGTCAAGGTTGACTAAGTTGACCAACTGTCTGAAAAACGGGATAAAACGCGTACCAGATAGGAATTAAACTGAACTAAAATAGGATCATTATTAAATGATCAATGGTTGAGATTAAAAGTGAAAAATTAGATGAAGGGCTGAGATTGAGCCATGTGGCATCCAAAGGTGGCCGGCCAAGCTTGGAGGAGAAGAAAATGAAAGATATTTTTTGGATATTTTGTGGAATTTTATAAAAAA
The DNA here is from genome assembly GCF_000414095.1 of Morus notabilis. Taxonomy (NCBI): domain Eukaryota; kingdom Viridiplantae; phylum Streptophyta; class Magnoliopsida; order Rosales; family Moraceae; genus Morus; species Morus notabilis. Next base: position 10,516 of record NW_010361505.1, read on the forward strand.
AAAAAAGTCCTTGGAAAAGTCAAAATTTACATTTTTAGACTTTTACTTTATGTATGGTCGGTTCATTAGAGGTATATCACGTGAGAAATGGTCATTTCTCATGCACAAGAACATAGAGCATCAGCCAAGGGAGAAAGAAAGGAAAAAAAATTCAAAAGTGAGAAAAAGAGGGATTTAAGCGGAAATCGACGGAATTACCGAGGAATAGCATCACCGAAGCTTGTTCTTCACTCTCTAAGGTGAGAATTCAAATTTTTCCTCTCATTTCTTCACTATGGCTGCACATGGGATGTGGTAGAAAGCATGATGAATTCTAAAGTGAGAAAAAGAGAGATTTAAGCGGAAATCGACGGAATTACCAAGGAATAGCATCACTGAAGCTTGTTCTTCACTCTTTAAGGTGGAATTTCAAATTTTCCCTCTCATTTCTTCACTATGGCTGCACGTGGGATGTGGTAGAAAGCATGAGAAAAATTTCACTTACGTATGGTAGTTAGTTTGTAATGGTTAAGGAACTTAAAAATTGATGAATTATAGATAGATCCTAGGTTAATTGACCTTTGTTTCTATCAATTTTTGGTATGGGGAATTTTTATGAAAATATGAGGAACCCTGTCACGACCCCAAGGATAGGGCCGTGATTATTTTAAAATTTAACTTAATTAAACTGGACTGTTTAACCAAATCACAAAATAATTACGTAAATATCAATATACTTTGCTCCAGAGACTTTCTTTCACAAATAATATTTAAAACAGTCCATTAAGTCCAAGAAAAATAGTACAACTCAGGGACAATGTCGACCAATACAGTTTGCATACAGAAATACAGTATATCTCAGAATTTAAAATCGTAAATCCGAAACAAACGTACCGCTTCGAATCTCACATCTTCAATCCATTGGCATCCACTTGTCACGCTGCAAATCTAAACTGCTAACTCTGGAGGAGGGGTTTAAATCATTGAAAACATAATAAAAGTGAGCGGAAGGCCCAGTAGGATATAATTTTATAAAACATTTTAAATAAAGGTACTCACGGTCCGAAGACATACACCCGGAACCGATCATCCTTTTTAGAAAAGGAAATACTCACATAGTAGAAAATATTTGTATAATGAAAGTGTGCAGCTCATCATACCACTGAACAAGGAGCGGTAAAATGTCTGTCTAGTGAAAAGTGCAGAGCCATAATTCCACTAACAAGAAGTGGATCCGTACGGGTTTGGGGACCTGTCCCTAAGGATGCGATTCCCACATCCCGATCTCTGAGGCCACCATGCGTTGTATCATTCCTTAAAGTATTTCATTTTAAGAAATGATACTCTTTAAAATCTCATTTCCAAAATCATTGGAAAACTTAATAGCATTCTCATGCTATTCCTTTGAAATCATTTTCTTTAACCATGTTTTGTTCTAAAACATTTTCATTGGCTAAAATCATTTAAAATGAGGTTAACAAGGATATGGACAAGAATATCCCACCTCTTGGATGTCAAACCTAGGCTAGCCTTCCATTCTCCTAGCCTCCGCTTTCCTTAAAGCTTTAATAATTGACATTATCTACTAGCTTTATCAGAAAAGCAATATCTTAGGAAATATTTCTCATTCCTAAAATGAATTAAGCTCAATCATGTTTAATTGTTTCCTATTAGTGTGCCTTGACTCAAATCCAATTTCACAAATGATTTTATAATCAGTTTGAGGGTTCTTTAAAGATTGAAATCCAATCCATGAGTTTAGTTTCCTATTTGATTTCAGCTTAAAAATGACTTTTCAAAGAAATTTCGGCAGCATGCCGACATAAATAGAAAAAATGCCAAACCTGCAAATCAAGTTCAATTTCAAAATAATTCTCCAGAATCCATCAAAATCAGTTTCCAATCAACTAAACAAGTCCAATAACTAAAAACCCCTAAATTTCAATCAATTTCAACAACAATTGTTCAAATCCAAACCCTAACTCAAAATTATTCAAATCTAACCAAAATCAAACTTTCTAAAGCTTAAAATTCGAATCAAAGAGTGGGTTTCAAAGGGTTTTACCTTAAATCAGTTGATGGAGCTTTGTCTCCCTCAGTTTCTTCCATTTTCGTTGGTTTTCTTCCTTTTTTTTGTGTCTCTCGGCCAAACTGCCGAGAGAGAGAGAGAGAGAGAGAGAAACTCAGAGAGAGTAAGGGAGAGAGAGAGAACCAGCGGGAGAGAGAGAGAGGCGCTGGTTGGTGACGTGGGAGAACTAGAGAAGGAAGAAGAAAAAGAAAAGGAAAGAGAAAGAGGAGGGCTGGGCTGTGTCTGGGCAGCCACATGAGGAAAAAGGAAGGGGAAAAAAGAAAAAGAAAAGAAAGAAAAGAAAAGGAAAAGAAAGAAAAATAAATAAATAGGAAAAATAAATAAATAAAAATACATTAAAATTAAGTGTATTTTTAAAACTTTTGAGGTGAAAATTGAAAAACTGAAAGTAATTTATAA
>NW_010361505.1:13102-88957 GCF_000414095.1 Morus notabilis
GGGCGTTACAGCTCTACCCTCCTTAAGAAATTTCGTCCTCGAAATTGGAACTTACCTCAGGATATGAATAGATGTGTATATCGTTCTTGCATCGTTACTTCCTGTTCTCACATCACTTCCTCAATGCCATGGTGTTGCCACAACACCTTCACTAGCGGAATCTCGTGACGACGTAAACTCTTCATCTTCCGATCGAGAGTTTGAACTAGTGCTTCCTCGTAAGTCGTGTCATATTGGATTGACACGTCGTACCATTGTACAATAGCTTCCGGATCGGGTTTACACTCATGAAGCATAGAAACATGAAACACATTAGGTACGTGAGGTAACTCAGGTGGTAAGGCGAGTCGATAAGCAACGACACCGACTCATTGCACGATTCGGAATGATCCAATGTATCTTCGCACAAGTTTCCCTTTCATACCAAAATGAGTGATTCCTTTGCACGTTGAAACTCTTAATAAGACAAAGTCACCTTCTATCAACATAGCTCTTCATTTAATCAAACTTGGATTATCTAATAGGATTCCTTTAACTTGGTCAGTCCTCTAATCTCATGCCTGGGCTGATTTAACGTTCGTTACGAAAATACGTGCAAACCATATTTCGTGTCACTAGGGGTCGAAAACTGGTTTCGAATGAAAATAGACATCTAGGTCTTTCCAACGAGCTATCACATGCCCTATTTCAAATATTTTAAGCCTTTCAAACACATCTTACAGGAAGTTGAAATTTTGAAACCTCAACTTTTCAAGGCAATTTGAAAAGTTTCTAAGCGAAACTTCAACTACGCACATCTCAGCCTATAAAACTCCAAACAGAGTGATTCCAAGTGCTACACATCACTAATCACGCACCCAAATGATAGGCTTAGTGTTTTAAGTGCAATGATCTCAGTTCTAGAAGTTGGGGTTCAAATTCACACTTTCTACGTTATGCCAAGAACGCAATTTTGACCTTTTCGACGGAAATGATCATGAAATATTTCACATAGATCTAACGGGTGTAATTCCAATTTCTGAATAAAGTAGAGACCTAGAGCTTCAAAATGAGTTATCATATACCTAAATATGAGCTCTCTAAGTACCTCAAAAACAATTTCTAAGAAATCAACATTCTGTTCTTTCCTGGTTTTGACAGCTTTCGAGGAGTTTTTGGCATGAGACTTCCAATGCACACAACTCGGGTTACAAAACTCCAAATGACGTGATTCTAACTCCCACATGTCAATAATAACATGTTCTAAATGGTAGTAACAGTGGTTTAGGTGCAGCAATCCTATTTCAAAAAGTAAGGGTCTTAGTTCTTTGTTTTATCCATTCTTAGAAAAGACAGTTTTGACGGTTGTTATGAGAATAATCATAAAATATTCTACACACATCCGAAAATTACAAAATCAGCGTCTAATCGAAGTAGACATCTAGAACTTTTCAAAGAGCTATCATAAGCTTAGTTTCGGATAGGTTAAGGACTCCAAAAATACGTTATACTAGATCAAAACGTGGCTGTTTTTCTGCAGAATTTTTAGAAATCAAGCTTAACTTCAAAAATGCATAACTTGAGCTACAGTTGTCCATTTAAGGTGATTCTTACGGCTATACGAATCTTAGGATGTCTAGTTTCCAATTATGTAACCCATTTATTCAAATTCATCTCCAAGGATTCCCAGAATTCAACAGTATCAAACCTGTCCAAGTTAGGCTCCTTGACACTTTTTCCAACAAATTGAAAAATTCATAACTTAAGCTACAAAACTCCTTTTTGGGTGATCCAAATCTCCTATCAAAGCTTGAAAAGTCTATTTTACCTAGAATTCTCCCCAAAATCATGTGGATCAAGTGGGGAAAGTATGATTAAAGTCCAAAATAATAACATTCAAGAGAGAAATTCTAAATAAACTCATACTTAATGCTAAACAACCACAAAGGCTTCAAACTTCCAATCCTTCAATTATAAATCAGTTTCTAACTCGAATCCATATTCTTCATAAATCTAATAAAATGACAGATTCGTCAACCTTGACAGGAGTATATATAAATTATTATCTAAGTCTCCAAAAATTCCAAAATGAACTCCATAAGAAAGTAGACACGTAGATCTTTGATTTGGTAGGTGACACATAAGGTTCGGAAATAAACAAGGCCCTCAAAAACCAGTTACAGAAAATCAGAATGACCTGTCTAGGGAAATTCTTATAGTTGCATGAAATCCATCACGTGGACTAAATGACTTCAAGGTTGATTTAATGCAACACCCACGGTCTGACACCGATTTAGAAAACGTCCAAAGTGTGTTCATACTTATCATTAGAACCACCCGTTCTAATTCCACATGAAATTGACAAGACATCTCCTCAGGAGGGTCGAACCTTAATATCTTCAGCCTATGGGAACTCAACCTCAACTGCTAAAGAAGTTCTTCCATTTAAAACACCACTTAGAATACGAGTCAAGAGCAAGAATGTCACTCACATGGCGGAAAAGAGGCGAATAAGACAATTCATCAAGATATTCGTTCGGGAACCTATGAACTAAGACTTTCTACGCCTTTTCTGTGGATTCCTACGTGCCAAACGATGGAAAGGAACATTCCCCTTGCGACTCTGCTGGCAGCATCATGATATCAGTTGTCACAATCAACTATCAATGAGAAAGAAACGAAATTCCAATTTCAATAAAATATGTCCACTCGCCTCATGCGAGTCTTTATGAATTTCAGAATTATAGAATGGGACACATAAACACTTTGTCATCTTGGAATCTCATATCCAGAAAATTATCAATTCCAGCTAGAAGTCAATCAACAACATAGACTCCTACCCACTGGAATAGAGACACCCAATTCTGGAAATGATCGAACAAAAGAACATCAATAATTGATTTGGAATCTAGAAAGTCGCAGAAATTCCCATAGTCGCATTTTACTCCAAAAAAAAGAACCAATAGAAATTTAGTATTGAATGGATATGAAATCAAATAACGATCGAATCTTCAAAACCCTGTGACTGAATGAGGATCTTCGAAGCCAAGATTGCCAAGTCTCGCACCAATGATCACCATACACTAAAAGAAAACAAACGCTATAACATGTTTCCGTATTAGGAACAAAATTACCGAGACTACTATTCGAAACAAGAAGCAGTCTTGATCTTAGAATAACATTGATTCATGATAGAAAGATAATATGAATCAAAATATTGTTATCAAGTAGAAAGTCTAACTCCAGTTCAAAACAGATCAAGACTAGAGCTCGAATTTAAAATTCCAAAAGCAAAATGGCAGAGAATGGTATAGGATTAATATCCATAGTCAATGTCTCACAATGACATGGTTCAAATTAACGAGGGAATCACCGAGACTAACACTCGAGACAAGGAAGAATTTCGATTCCTGAGTGACATAAGACTATGAGAGAAAAATTTCATGAATCAATACACTAATAATACTGAAGAGACCAACTCCTGGTCAAAACGGATTAAGAAAAGAATTCGAAGTTGGAATCCTGGAACCTGTGGGTTATGACCTACCACGCTTCCCAAACAAAAGCTGAACATAATTTAATATTAGAGATAGGCGTCAATCTCTCGACGAAGTCCATAGCCACCATTGTCATCAATAGAAGAAAGAACGACGTCTCATCAACACAAGAACCCATGAAGTAAACACTCTTGAGCAAAACACTCTTAAGAGATAAAAGAATGCATCAGTAAATTGAAACAAGTAGCTAGGATACAAAGCTAGATTGCAACACTAAACTTGTGCATTGATCAAATCGGAAAGAACCAATCAAGGAGGAAGGAAACTTTAATGATCAAAACTGCTCGATTTCAAGTCATCGCTCTCCATCAACTTAAACCCCCACGTTAGACGCATCAAAAGTGGAATGGACAAATATCGGGAATTCAACCACGCAGAAGTCCGAACGAATATCATATCGAAACTGAAATCTTCATGAGAATTTCGAAGTCAATACTGATTTTGAATCTGAAACTGACAAGAGTCAAGAGAACTTATGGAAACAAATCAATAACCATCCGGTTGAAATCAATACTTCCCGAAAACTTCAAAGTCAACTTTACCCTCGATCTTCATATCGATAAACATCGATAATAGAAACATGAATTCCATCCATCAAAGTGCTCTAGGAAAATTGAAATGGACTCTAACGTCAAATTCTTAAGTGCAACTGTATCATGTAGTAACTAATATTGTACGACATGTCCCGACACAAAACTGTTAAAAGAACAATACAACTTAGTAAAAACTCACACAAGCTCGATTTCCCATAGAATTCGAAGCCGTGCTTTGATACCAAAACCTGTCACGACCCTAAGGATAGGGCCGTGATTATTTTAAAATTTAACTTACTTAAACTGGACTGTTTAACCAAATCACAAAATAATTACATAAATATCAATATAGTTTGCTCCGGAGACTTTCTTTCACAAATAACATTTAAAACAGTCCATTAAGTCCAAGAAAAATAGTACAACTTAGGAACAATGTTGACCAATACAGTTTGCATACAAAACTACAGTACATCTTAGAATTTAAAACTGTAAATCCGAAACAAACGTACCGCTTCAAAACTCGCATCTTCAATCCATTGGCATCCACTTGTCACGCTGCAAATCTAAACCGCTAACTCTAACTCTAGAGGAGGGGTTTAAAACATTGAAAACATAATAAAAGTGAGCGGAAGGCCCAATAGGATATAATTTTATAAAATATTTTAAATAAAGGTACTCACGGTCCAAAGACATACACCCGGAACCGATCATCCTTTTTAGAAAAGGAAATACTCACATAGTAGAAAATATCTGTATAATGAAAGTGTGCAGCTCATCATACCACTGAACAAGGAGCGGTAAAATGTCTGTCTAGTGAAAAGTTTAGAGCCATAATTCCACTGAACAAGAAGTGGATCCGTACGGATTTCGGGACCTACCCCTAAGGATGCGATTCCCACATCCCGATCTCTGAGGCCACCATGCGTTGTATCATTCCTTAAAGTATTTCATTTTAAGAAATGATACTCTTTAAAATCTCATTTCCAAAATCATTGGAAAACTTAATAGCATTCTCATGCTATTCCTTTGAAATCATTTTCTTTAAACATGTTTTGTTCTAAAACATTTTCATTGGCCAAAATCATTTAAAATGAGGCTAACAAGGATATGGACAAGAATATCCTACCTCTCGGATGTCAAACCTAGGCTAGCCTTCCGTTCTCCTAGCCTCCACTTTCCTTAAAGCTTTAATACTTGACCTTCTCCACTAGCTTTATCACAAAAGCAATATCTTAGGAAATATTTCTCATTCCTAAAACGAATTAAGCTCAATCATGTTTAATTGTTTCCTATTAGTGTGCCTTGACTCAAATCCAATTTCACAAATGATTTTATAATCAGTTTGAGGGTTCTTTAAAGATTGAAATCCAATCCATGAGTTTAGTTTCCTATTTGATTTCAGCTTAAAAATAACTTTTTAAAGAAATTTTGGCAGCATGCCGGCATAAATAGGAAAAATGCCAACCCTACAAATCAAGTTCAATTTCAAAATAATTCTCCAGAATCCATCAAAATCAGTTTTCAATCAACTAAACAAGTCCAATAACTGAAAACCCCTAAATTTCAATCAATTTCAACAACAATTGTTCAAATCCAAACCCTAACTCAAAATTATTTAAATCTAACCAAAATCAAACTTTCTAAAGCTCATTTGAATCAAAGAGTGGGTTTCAAAGGGTTTTACCTTAAATCAGTTGATGGAGCTTTGTCTCCCTCAGTTTCTCCCATTTTCGTTCATTTTCTTCCTTTTTTTTGTGTCTCTCGGCCAAACTGCCGAGAGAGAGAGAAAGAGAGAAACCCAGAGAGAGTAAGGGAGAGAGAGAGAACCGGCGGGAGAGAGAGAGAGGCGCTGGTTGGTGGCGTGGGAGAACCAGAGAAGGAAGAAGAAAAAGAAAAAGAAAGAGAGAGGGGGGCTGGGCTGTGTCTGGGCAGCCCCGGGAGGAAAAAGGAAGGGGAAAAAAGAAAAAGAAAAGAAAGAAAAATAAATAAATAGGAAAAATAAATAAATAAATAAATAAAAATACATTAAAATTAAGTGTATTTTTAAAAACTTTTGAGGTGAAAATTGAAAAACTGAAAGTAATTTATAACTGCTTAAAATAACTCGAAAACTTAATCTTTAATCACAAGATTAATCAGAAAAAATCAATTTTAGGCACACTAATATACACAATTAACATAATTAAACATGTTTAATTCTAGAGGGCATTACAAACCCCTAGAATTGTGATGTAATTGAAAGAGAAAGCATGTGAATGGTGTTTGATGGTAGAAATAACAGACAAAACAAGCTAAGGTTAGCTCGGAAAACATGCAGAAATAGGCAAAACTCTACCGAAATTTAGTTTGAGACTTTGAGTTAAAACCAATTTTCATGAGGAATAAGGAATTAAGATATGAAAAGTAAGTCGATTTGATAATCGGTGATGTATAGAAACTGAAAACAATGAGAATTCACAATTTTGGACCAAAATTGAAAAATTAGGGCCAGACTGAGTACAGAGCACGGTTTTAGTGCAAATTCTGGAGATAGGAAATATTTTGGGATTGAATACCAAACATAAGGATTGTAGACCTTTCCGAAGTAAATTTCAATGTAATTATTGATCTTAGATTTTGAATCTAATGATCAGAAATTTATGCAATAGGATCGATTAACGATCAAATTCGAAAAGCATCAAGTGAGACAAAGGACGCATCGTTATCGAAACTCTGGTAAGTATTAGTAGTTTTTCTTGTCTACAACACGTGTAAATTTATTTCTCTATGTTGCTCAATCCGAGCATATTGTAGACTAAATGTATGTTAGAATGTGAAAGATGACTCCTGAATGTTGGATACAATGTTATGCAAGTATCTACAAGACTTAAGAAGCCATAGAACTTTATTCTGCGGAAAGTATGTATCGATGTTAAGTCGAGGTCAAGTTAAGAGAAAAAGTTAAACTTTAACGAAAAGTTAATCTCATGATAAATTGCTCAAAAATGCACAAATTCATAAGATTTAACTAAAGTTACCGTTATAATGAGAAAATTGATAAACAGTAAGAAACCAAACATCCTGTTTGTACCAGCCTTCGAAGAAAAGGTTATTATGAGACTATGAAAGTAATAAAACTGTGACTGAGTTGGATTGGTTAGCTACCCCACTCCTCACTGGTTATGCAAGCTATGGTACAACATGACAGGGCCCATAAGAAGTAAAAGACAAGAAAATAAAAAACAGAAACCGTTCCGTACAAAGGTACGGTATCTATAAAGAAGAATAAGAAGAATGAGAAACATAATATGAAAGTTGTTCTGAACGTGATAATACAATGTGAATGACTAAAGTGAGACAAAAGCTGAACAAAGTATGTAATGAACGAAGAAGAACCTAATCAATACTAGTTTTAATAGTATAGAGTATCTTAGTATTTATGACAATATGAAAGTTGTTCTGAACGTGATAATACAATGTGAATGACTAAAGTGAGACAAAAGCTGAACAAAGTATGTAATGAACGAAGAAGAACCTAATCAATACTAGTTTTAATAGTATAGAGTATCTTAGTATTTATGACATGAATGCATATATGGGTATGCATAATTATTGCATCTATTATGACCTACTGTTACTTGTTGAGCAAAAGCTCATTAAATTTGTTCGTGTTGTAGGAAGCTCAGATAAGGCACCGGCTCCCTAAAACTTGTTGTTGGGCATGCAGAGAGGATGTAGCAGCAAAGTGTGGGCAAGTGGGTTATGGATCCATCACGTGTTTTGGAAACACTGTTGAACTTTATGCGTAAAAAGTAAATAGTGTTTTATGAATATAGATGACTTATGTAACAAAAGTTGAGTTTACGAGACAGTGAGGCTAGGCATAGCAGCCTCTAGTCACAAGGTATGATTAATGTAACAGAATGCTAGCAAAATGCTACAACATTTAGACGTATGAATGGTTGAACATAGCTAGCAAAATGCTACAACATTTAGACGTATGAATGGTTGAAAACAGAATACTGGCAAAATGCTACAACATTTACACGTATGAATGGTAAAAAAAAATTAGCCTAAATTTTTAGGAGGTTATAATTAGAAAGTAGTAGAGGTTAAGTAATGTTAAGTATGAACATATGATGATGATCAAAAGTTAGGGTCATCACAGTTGGTATCAGAGCGAAGGTTCTGTCACCCACACACATTCTGCTGAGCATCTAACTTTACAATGTCCAAGTAAGTTATTATTTCTTTCGAATTCAGAATTCAGTGTGTGAATTTGGTTTTATATGATATACGATATGGTTTGAACAAGACGAACTCAAACGGTACCACGAGGGTTGTATAGAAGTAGTATTCGGGGTCCAGGAAGGGGAAAACGTCTGCATAGTCTACCTTCAATACAAGAAGCGGAACCTATTCCTATAGAGGTACCTCTGCAACCCCTACAACCTAATAGAGTAGCTGAGCCACCCCCGATTGATAGGGAAGTGCAAGTAGCTATGATTAGAGACCCAATAGGATCTAAGGTCGCCGTAAGAGCTACTTTTACACTTTATCAGTGTAATCCACCTATGTATGATGGTCAGGCTCACCCAACCAAATTACAAGACTGGCTAAACCGAATTGAATATTTGATGGTAGCCTGTGATATTGATGAGAGTGATTGGGTGATTCTAGTAGCCGGCCTATTAGAGTTTGACGCTAGATAGTTTTGGAGAGGTGCGGTGGAAACAAGAAATGTGCATGAGGTGCCATGGGGTAATTTTTGTAGTTTACTGCTAGCTTAATTTCCGCCAAGAGAGGCACCCGTAAGGAGAGCACCAGAGGTTGCCTCTACCTCACAGGCTCAACCACATATTGGGGAGACAGAATTTAAGAGAATCGAGAAGTATATACATAAGGTGGATAAATTTAAGATGCAAGCTTATGACACTGTGGCAATTTATGTTGCACGGTTCTTTAGTGAGATTATGACTGATCGCACTATTAAGTTAAAAGAACATGATGCATGTTTCATATTTTAGAGGGGGTTAACAGAAGAGTTGCGAACTATGGAATTTCCATGATGGGAAGTTACATATACCCTCACCCAGTTTGTAGAGGAAGTAACGCAATTAGAAGAAACATTGGCTATAGAACGAGAGGAACAAGAACGACACATTAGTGAGTGTCGAATGGAGTTTGAACGTAGGCAGAGAGAATACCTATGTAGAAATAGATCGGTGGAGGTGTATTCTGGAATAGAAGTTGCAACAACATCATCACCCCAACAATAGGGACAAGCAAACGTGGATCCCCAAAACACTGTAAATACAAGTGAGGAAGAAGATTCGGAGGAGGATAATCATACTTGTCTTATCTAAGTAATTAATGATGAATGTATATGTATGTTTGAGCGGATATGTGTATGTATATGTATGCAGGTATACAAATGAATCAAATACAAGAAAAAAATGCGGTTACCTAAGGAATGCATTTTTTTTTCAAATGATAAGTGTGGTTAAAATGCTACCATAATGCTACTACATTTAATAAAAGTTGTATTATTTTAAAACAACTTTATGTTATGAAATGATGCTAAGATTTATTTAGATTTATACATACACACATATCTGGAAATTTAACCATGTTTGCCATTATTCCTCTTATGTAGACACACGGAAACATGGTTTGTCCATGTAGAGAACGTTTAGTTCAAGAAGTAGGAGCGGATTTAGCTGCCACCATAGCTAACTTACGAGCCAGACTGGAGGCTTAAGAGCATAAACATAGAAATTTACGTGCACAGTTAGAGCAAAGAAACTAGGAACATGAGCGAAGAAGAGCGTGTTGGGAATAGTGTCCTAGAAGCATGAGATGTAATAGGATATTTATTATTTAATTAATAAAGAGTTTATTCATCATTTTATGTGCATATATTTATAAATATTTTATGAATATCAAATGAAAATTCTGTGATTATTTATGTAACCTTAAACATTGTATATAAGTGTTATATATGAGAGGATAATGTTTAAGGATAATAATAAAAAATGTTGTTCATAATGAATTTAATTAAAGTTTGAAATCTTTAATTAAAACATTATTAATACATGTCATTCCCATTTAGAAAGGAATGGTGCTATCCCCACTGTTAATATGGTGAGATATTGAATGAGTGTATTTCGGATAATGAGATTGTGTGGAATAGGGACACAAACACAATATGAATTTCTAATAACTTCCGTTAAGCATAAGAAATTCTAATTGAGTCTACCGATGGTCATATATAGAATGATCTTAATCCTGAGTTCTTAAAAAATTCCTGTTTATGGATTTGTGTCTTTTGATTTACTCGGTACGGATTCTGAGACCCTAAATTCTATTCCTTTGTAACACCCTGAAGAATTAATTGGGATTAATTAAGGTAATTGAAATTATTAGTGTGCCTAATCTGAATTAATTAATTGAGTTTTGATTAATAAATGTTTCTGATACGTGTGAGTTTAAATAGTTTTAAGGTATTTAAATCATTCTTAGTAATTTATTTTAACCCAGAAGTGTGTATGGGCGCATTTCTGGACTGTTGTTTTAAAATATTGTACACATGTCCTTTCTTTTTCTTTTCCCTTTTCTTTTCTTTTTCTTTTTCTTTTCTTTCTTTCCTTTTCTCTTTCCTTTGTCGTGCACTCTCTCTCTCTTCACTCTCACTCTCTCGCTCTCTCTCTTTCTCTCTCACTCCCGTTTTGTCCCAAATCAAACGGATCTTGAACCAAAGAAGAGTTTCAAAGCATTTTCTATTGGTAGCCGAATCGAATTCGGATATGGAAGCGTGGCGGGGAGGCGGATCGTGTATAACAAAAATTTTAAAAAAACTTTTGAGATACTCTATAGATTATATTAATTTATGCATGAATAAATTAATCACATTAATTTATATATATCAAGAACTCAATCAGGAAAAATACCTGAAAGCCGACTCGGATAATAACTTGAGTTCTTTGTCCACGAACAGTCCTTCCTCCAAGCTTTGTGTTTAGAAAACCAAAGTCTTCCACGTCAATTCCTTGATTCCACGTATGTGTGTGGGCACACGTGAGATAAAACAGGTTTGATTAAACACTCAAATTTTCCATAAACACCAACGCATGCACGATGTGGAATTTTTTGGGAGAAAAATTTTCCTTCTCTTTTCCCTTTTGAGAAATTCGGCCACACTTAAGTTAGGGCAGAAAAAAAAAATGTTTCAAAAATTGTGTTCACAATTTTCTATCATTCTCATATTTAAAGAGTAGAAGTCAAACTTCAAAACAGAATCAAATCTCAATCTCCTATTTGAATTTTGAACAAAAGAATCTCCTCTCCTTTTTCTCTTAAGTGGCCGGCCACCCCTAGGGTTTTCTAACCCTGTGTGTGGTGCCAAATCTGGATAGGGAAGGAAGAGAATTCATCATTTATCCTGTACTCCAATTTTAATTCAAATTCAAATTCAAATTTAAGTCAAACTTAAATTAATTTGAATTCCAAATTGAACAACTTATCAAATAAGTTCAAAAGGATAAATTTAAATTATGTTCACAATTCAAATTCAAATTTAAATAATCACATTATTTAAATAATAATTAATTCTCAATTAATTATTTTTCGAGTATTTAATTTTAGAATTCGTAATTCTAAAAATTCCCATTTTGCCTTTTGTGTCTGGTAAAATTACAAGGACGACGCGGGGACTAATGGACCTATAATCCCGAGCTCTAATAAAATTAATAATTAATTAAACACTTTAATTAATTAATTAATTCTATTAATTCCAATAGTTGCTCCACTATAAACTTGGAATTGAACTCTCGAAATTATAGACATTAATTACTTCTAAACGGTGAAGTGTCCATTTGATATAGTCATTGCATATAGATCAATCCTACATAAATAATTCATAATTAGAGTCAGGTAGAATCCGTTAACCTCTCTAATTATATATGCATCCTTGAGTACCATTAATTCTCTAATGGATAGTGATTCATAAAACACATTCATGAACCAGAGCGCTCTTACTAATCCAAGTACCGAATCAACACTCAAGAGAATTATTTATCTACTTCTTTCTCAAGAAGGAATGGATTCCATCTCGTATAATAACATTCCCAGCTACCTATTTCATCATGTCTCCAAAATACAAGGAATAGAATTCAGGGTCTCAGAATCCGTACCGAGTAAATCAAAAGACATAAATCCATAAATAGGAGTTTGTAAGAACTCAGGATTAAGATCATTCTATTTATGACCATCGGTAGACTCAATTAGAATTTTTATGCTTTAACAAAAATTATTAGAAATTCATATTGTGTCTGTGTCCATGTTCCACACAATCTCATTATGCGAAATACACTCATTCAATATCTCACCATATTAACAGTGCGGATAGTACCGTTCCATTCTAAATGAGAATGACATGTATTAATAATGTTTTAATTAAGAACCTTATCTAGACACCTAAGCAGGGACACCTAAGCATGTCATAATTATAAGGTAAGAACTACTTTTTATCTAGACACCTAAGCAGGGACAACTAAGCATATTATAATTATAAGATACGAACTACTTTTCACAAAGCAACTTTTATAAAGTTGCTTTTGACTAGGTACATGCTAGCTGGAGGATAAGATCTCATCGACTATTCTGATCAGGAGATAAGTTAAGATTGAACCAATTTGATAAGTCAGAGTCCACTGAGCCATATCCATGATAGTACCAGGGTCTCTGTTGTTTGTTGGGTTATGAGTCATAGTCTGGGTTCTGGGAATCCTGGAATAGTGTTGGGTCATAATCTTTTGGATCTTGTGAGTTCTGGAATGATGGAGGTGCTTTGGAGGTTACTATGTCTTTGAATGAGCCAAGATTGCTTACTATGAAGATGTTTTGTGGACTATAGACCTCGAACGGTGGAGCTATTGCAGAACTAACACATTTTTGTGAAGTAGACTTTGGCTTGTATCCATTTTCTCTGCACAAACATTTGATGAGGTGGTCTATGATCTCTTCAAGTGATTTGGGGTAGTTGAAACCGGCATACCAAGTATATGCAATGTTCTGTGTGTGTAGTGTCTGAGTTTCTGAGCTGATCAGGTATGGCCATTGTAGAAAGAAGATGGTGTGCACTGGTGGGACTTCTGCTGAAAAGAAGGTTCAGACTCTGTATTTTTTGAGGAGTCTTGAGACTTCATTTCCCACCACATAAGTGGAGAGAACATTTCTAAAAGCTACCACAAAGTTGATCCTTCATTGCTCGGATCTGTGAGCTGTGTGTAGAGCTGCATGAATGGACAGTTGAGAGAGATCAGGTTAGATAATAAAAAAGATGGTTTCTAGCGTAGAACTGGATCTGGTCAGGTCTGGTTGAATTATCTAAACCAGGAGAGAAATGATGGTTGGGTTTCACTGGAACATATAGTGGTGTACTGATACTAGTAGTCATGAGGATGAGTGGAAAGGTTTTACAGGGGGTGATGACTTGTACTGGCTTTGGTCGAGTTAGGAAATCAGGGATGAGGTTGTGATGGCCTTTTATATGCTTGACAGAAAAGTCATATCTTGCAAACGAATCTTTAAGTCTGAGTAATTACGGATCAGGAAGAGTTTTATTTTTGAAATCAAGGACCTTAGAAAATGATGAATTATCCACACAGACCTCCAAATTATAACCTTTAAGATGGAAATCAAAATTTTGAATTCCATACTTTACCGTAAGAATCTCTTTGTAGATGGTGTGATAGTACTTTTCTGATTCTTTAAACTGGCCACTAGCATGTCCACAGTAGTGTTTCTTGTCCTTATCTTCTTCAATGATGATGGTTCCCCAATAATGGTCACTTGCGCCTGTTTGCAGGATTCTTTTCGCTATGCTTGGAATCTTCAGAGGTGGAGGTGACTGGGCCACTTTCTTTAATGTTATAACAGCGGCTATCTGTTCTGTTCCCCACTGAGGAGGATTCTTCTTCAGCATTTTTGACAGATGGCTAGTATGTTCAGTTACGCATGGAATAAAGTCTTTGAGATAATTGATTATTCTCAGGAACTATTGAATCTGCTTTACAGTGAAGTTCTTATCTGGAAACGTCAATAATTCTCAAGCTATGTGTGGGCCAAGCTGAAACTTTCCTTGGAATATCTGCATCCCTAGGGATTCCACTTGGGTTTCTCCTATCTGGCTTTTCTTTTCAGATAGCATGATGCCATGTTGATCCACAATTTAATGGAATTAGGCCAGTAAGACTTTATGGGCCTCTACTTCTTTTGAGAATAACAAGATGTCATCTATGTAGATCAAGGCACTGTACAAGATGGACTCAAAGATTTGGGCCATTGTTGGTTGAATAATGTTGGGGCCATCTTAAGTCCAAATGGCAAGACTCGCCATTGGTACTGTGCGTCTAGAATGCAGAAGGCTGTTTTAGGCCTATCTTTTGGATCAATTTCCAGTTGCCAAAATTCTCCTTCGAGGTTAACTTTGAGAAGACCTAAGCTTTCTTTAGATGAGTGAATAGGGAGTTGATTCTTGTAATAGGGAATTTATCATCTTTTAGAAACAGGTTCAAAGTTTTGTAGTCAATTACTAACCTTTTCTTTCCACGGACCTATTCTAATCTTTTTTCTACATAGAAGGCCTGGCAAGCCCAATCTGACTTTGTGGGCTCGATTAATCATTGATTTAGAAGCTGTACACATTCTTCTCAGGGTAAGGCTAGATCTAATGGAGTCATTCATGGGTGAGTAGCCTTAGTTGGGTTGATATCTTCATTCTTCTTGAAGGGCAACTGTATGAAGAACTTTTGATTCTTCCATAAATGATTGGGATGCTGAAACTGATCATGACTCTCAGCACAACACTTCATTAGTTTATTCTTGATCTCTTCATAGTCAGTTGGAGCTTCTTTAATGGAGAACATCTTCAAAATGGTTGAGTAAGACTTGAATTGCTTTTTATACTTCAATCATGTAAGAAGGATTTGAAGATTCTTTGCTTGGCAGTATATGTCTATTCCAACAAGAAGATCTTTGTCTAGTAGCGAGCTTCTAAGGATTCTTGTCCATATGATACATACAGGTAAGAACTTAATACTAATTTTTAATTTGGCAATCAGTTATGTCTTGAATACTTCAGTAGCCTTGAAATATTCAATGTGTGGTATCTAAAAATCACGAGGAAGGACTTTTGGATTCATCATCGTTCGCATCCATATAGGCGACCAAGTTTACTGGATTATCATATTTATGCTCGCAAGTGCACGTGTCGCTAACAAGTAATAAAGTGTACACAAGTACGGATATCGATCCCACGAGGAATGAATCACCAAAATATGTGTCGGGAGTTGTATAATCAACAAAACAAGTAAATGATGAATGTGGTAAAAATTCACTAAAATGATGTAAATAAAATGAATGCAACTAAATGCGGTTTAAAGTGACTAAGAGCAACAAGAATGTAGTGATGGAATGTAATTCAGTAGTGAAAATGAGCTAGGCCTGCTAACTTCCCCTCTACTGTAAGTCTGACTAGAATGTTACCAAGAATGCTGTAGCATTCTACTATCCTGTTAACAGAAACTCGTTGATGCATAAAGTTCTTCCGAATTGATTATGACTGCGGTCCTTTAAGCTATTTTTGACACATTCCTATGTGAATCCAGCTCTAGGACTGCAGAGTTAAGCTCAGGTTTCATTAAGTTATGCAAGGTGAATAATATATTCCTATCCCATCCACTAATCAACAACTCAGCAAGTTCATTGAACAAGCATCATTCATGCTAATCCGATTAAAACTAACCCTTCCAGTATTAATCTCAATCTTGTATCCTAAAGTTGATGGCCAATCAAGAATAGAAATAGACATTAGCTCACATGAATGAAAAAGAATAGTAGATTAATAGCATTTCAAAAACAACTTGTCATTCTTACAATATTGGTTCCATTAGCAAACCTAGCTACAGCAACTTAGTTCATAATGATAGTTACAAGATCCAAAGCTCCAGTATAATCCATATCTAGAATTAGTAGCTAAATGACAAAAGAGAGTTAAGCTAACAGAAGAAGAACAAGTTCAGCTGGATCTTGGATTCCTCTGTGGCCGGCCAACAATGTCCTTCAACTTCCAGCTCTCACGTCTCTGTATTTTCCTTCTAGGCTGAATATTACTTGATGTTCTTCTTTCTTCAGCTTTCCTCCGAAGCTTTTTCCTCTCTGAATAGTGCCTTTTTGTGTTTTCTGGTGTCTTAGTACTCTCCTGTGTGCTCTCTGTTTTTAAAACAGCAACTGTCTTCTTTTTATATTAATGCCCGATTCTCTTTCTTCCTCTTTTTCTCCCCCTGGCGGCTGCCAACTTGTCCTGAGAGAAACATTCCCTTCTAGGGTAACACAATGGCTAAGGTGTCACTGCTGATGCGCACAGTGGACCAAATTGACACCTCCTCAGCCAGCTCACACGGATTCCTTTTGTCTGCTTTGTCTAGCTAGTGCACTGACGTCAATCAGCTGCCAGTTAATCCCAGAATGCCGCCCAGAATGCTGCAGCATTTTAGCCTAGCAATTTCCTGCAAGGAACTCACATAGCATTAGCCAGTTTTTCACCTATTTTACTTCCAAATTACCAACTTTCACTTCAAGAGGTGCAACAATACAGAATTAGGCCAAAGTACATGCAACTCTACAAATCTAACTTAAAACATACAATAAACGAGAACAATCACTCATGGACACACAATTTTAGGCTATAAAACCAGTGGATAACTCTAATTTCTTAGAGTTATCAATTATCATATTTTAAAGTAGAGATCTGGACCTCAACATTTGGTAAAGGAGGAGTTGAAACAATAATGGAAACTTGTTCCATGTTGTAGACTAGAATATGATAGTCTACTCTTTCTTCTTTCATGTTATTAGGGCTTAAGTCTTCGTAAGCTGATTATGGGATGGCGAAGACTATCTCAACATCTGGTTCTTCTTATTCTGAGAACAGGGATTCCAGATCAACATCTTTTTTGTCACGGCTTGTTAAACTGGCTTGCAGTTGTTGAATGATTCTGGTTGACTTGACAGATTTCTTAGGACGGTTTTTTAATAATGTACTTTTTCTCCGTAGCTAAAATAGCGATCCGATTTTGGACTGCCACGTATTTTCCTACTGAAGAATCTAAATGTCCTTCCTTCTATCCTATTGGACCTTATGGGCCTGCGAGAACGTCTTGAAGGATCACAGTGGGAATGCCTTGGAGAGCCACAGGAACACCTATTTTCCTTACATTTGATATGGAAGTAAGGCTTTTTGCATGCCTTTTTTAACTTGGATCTTTCTTTCATCATGGAGGAAAATAGTTCCTGTGTCTCACAGAGCTTGTTGAGAGCCGCCAGTGCTAGTTTATGGATTTCTCCAATGGAGATATCCTTTAATTCTCTCTTGGTTGCAAGTAGAGACTGTTGTTCTGGCTGTAATTCTTGAAGAAGTGAGGAAAAGTATACTTGGCGGAGATTGGGATCATTAAATTCATTGAGCAAGTAGTACTGCCGAGACATTCTTTGATAATGAAACTCAATGTCTTTTCTTTTTAAAGAATAACATTTCATTTCAAAGTATTCCTGGCGCATCTGTTTATCAATCAAATTGTAGTCCCTGATGAACTCTTGGTATATAAGTCTAAGAATTCCTGCTGCAGTGTCCATCTTGATAAACTGGAGTTGCCTGTATCCTCCGAGACTCTGAAACCAATCTCTGATGGTACCAGTGAATTTGGAGGCAAATTCTCTGACGACAGCCTATAACTCTGCTCCAGGCTTTGTCATCTACAGATCAATCCATGCTCCGAACTCTGTCTCTCTATTATTCTGTTTATATGTCTCTCTATTATTCTGGAGATGCTTTATCAAAAGTGAACCAGAGCCCAGCTATTGGCTTAGAAAAGGCATTCTCTGATCGCTGTTGTGTATTAGGGGTTCTTCTACTATGGGAGAAGATGCTCCCATTTCTTTATGGGCCTGTTGATCATTAGACCCTGTGGAGGTAGCCATCAATAATCGTGTGATGTCCATGGTTTCTTCTGGTCCTTCAGAATCTTTTGAGTTGTTTGTTGTTTTAGATGAGCTATCCACTGTCTTAGATGGCTCTAAATCTGATACTGAGACTGTTTCTGGGCTGTTTCTATTCTTGAGGAGAGTGCCATGTGAGTAGGGGTGTATTCTGGCTCTTTCCCCTTCCCTTCTATAGCTAGTTTGGCCTTCTGTGGAACAGGCTCATCTTCTTCTAACGATAGACTCATTTTAGTGGTTTTTGGTTTTGAAGAATTTGGCCTTGCTGAAGCAGTTGGCTTTGACCAGATTTGGTCTCTGAAGATCTCATGTGTCATCTTGAAGATCTATGAATAGTCAGGATGAGATGAATATGAGTGTGAAGGGAAAAGTGAAGGTCCGAACGGAGGAAGTGGATAGGAAGGAGGATCAAACATTCTCCTTTCTCTTCTATCCAAATCTTCATCGATCTGTCTAAGCTCAGCTTTTAACCTCTGGATTAATACTTCCTTCCAGTCAAATTCTGGACCAACGTATCCCTGGTTGATGAGGTTTCTTAGGTCAGAGTCTAATTGCTTGATTCTTGACTAGAGGCTGTTGTAGAGCCTTCGTACATCATCACTGAGGCTGTCAAGCTTTTTGTCAGTAAGATTGGTCTGGGCTATGACCTTATAAACCTTTGTTTCAATCTTTTGTAATACCTGGTCTTATGCTTTGCGTTTTGAGTTTGCCAGTTCAACACTTCTTCTGCTTGGGACGAAGGCTTTGTTCTTCCATCTGGCTGTATCTCTGTGGTTGGTTATATGGTCGTGAGACCACCTTGGTTGTCTGGTCCATCTACCTTTTGAGAGCAGGGAAATCTCGATCATATGCTGAGAACATCGTACATGGTGTAGCACCTGATGTGGATGAATCCTCAAGTTTCTTCTTGAAAACCTAAGGACTATCTGGATCATCAGGATGGTACTGTATTCTAGTTGTCTGAGACTAGGGCTTGTAAGTTCCTTTCTTTCTCTTTCTGCTGCTTGGACGATCATCTTCCTTAATGTTGCGTAATTCTACAAGTGCACGGATTGTACAAGTAATAAGTGTACTGGAGTACAGATATCGTTCCCATAGAGATTGTGCTTAATTTGTGTTAATTATCGAAATTGAATTAGCTCTAAGATTATTCGAACAACTAATTACTGAGAAAGAAAAAAAATAACTAAATCTAAAATGAAGAAAATTAAACAAAATAACTAAAGAAAACTAATAAAATGCTCCAGGGATTCAATTTCACCTAATTATGTCACTGAGCATCCATTAATCATATCAATTGCGTTGTCTAGTTTAATAAAAGCTGAAATCTCTTAAACTCTCCAAAAGCCCCTCCCGGTAGTTAATCGGAAATATCCTACATCAATTAGTAAACTATATTCCTATAATTATCAATTAATTATGATTGGCTTAGCACGCAAATCCACCTTCCAGTAGCAATCTATGGCTTCCTAATCAACTAATTGGTGATCAATCAACTAGAGGCATTAAATCGCATAGAGTAATTATCTAACATAATTTAGACAACACAATTCATTTGAATAAATGAAAAATCAAAGCAACACAAATTAAGCAATATTGAAACCCTAGAACAAGAAAAATCAAACCATAATCACAAATAAAAATAAACAACACCAATAATTAAGCATTTTTTGAGATTACAAAAATAAAGAGAATAAAGATGGGAAAGAAATCGCCAAATGGAGATGTCACAAACTCCAAAATCTACTTCCCAAATCTTCATATTCCTTCTTTTTTGAAGCCCCAAAATGCCCTCTTCAATGGTGTTTACAAAATAAAATTACCTAAATCTAAAACTAAAAATAACTCCTAAAAATAAAATCCTACAGCTCTAAAAATAATTTTTTTTCTTTTTCTTCATTTCTCTCTTCCCTTCTTGTTCTCTGTTGCTGCTCGGCTGAGGACTAAGAAGAGTTGCTATCACCAAGCTGAAATTGCCTTTAATTACACGCACAAAGGAGAGAAGAAACCAAGATAAGTGGCAGCGCTGGATTAGGAGCAAGGAGATAGTGGGAGACAAGCTTGCCAAGTGGCGTGGGGAGAATGGCTGGAGCAATAATTTATCTGCCTAAAACTTACAGAAAGGAGAGTGAATATCACACACGCATCTTGACCCTCCGTTTCTTAATTTGACGGCTGAGATGGAGAATTTAGGATCCTTTCCACTCATGAGCGTGTGAAAATTATACAACTGATTCCCAATTCAAATTTTTGAACTTTTTCTTCATATTTTTTCCCCCAGTTTGCTCCAAAATAACATTTTAACTGACCAAACACCAAATTCAATTACACAAATGAGAAACCTAATTATTTTGGAAGGGAAACTAAAATAAAAATTACTAAAACTAAACTAAATAGACTAAAATAAAATAAAATAAATCTAAAATGAAAAGTATTCATTAAAATTTAAAATAAAGTAAAATAATATAAAATATGTGAATCTAAAAAACTAGCCACTTTAAATGCACAAAAATAGTGAAATAACTCTACTTTTAATAGAGTTATCACTTAACATCGTCAAGGTCCATCCAATAGTCACAGCCTAGGTCACACATAGAGGGATCAGTATCCCATATGAAGTGACCATTGATCTTGTCAGTAAAGATTTTCGATCCATCTGCTTCAAAGCTGTTGACAGGGATATCTTCTTCTGCATATATTGGTCTAATCATCAAGGATGGTGTTGTGCTAGAACTTTCATCAGAAGGTTAAAGATAGCTTTTACCTTTCTATCTTCAAATCGAACGAAGGTTGGATCAACTGTTGTCATGAGCCCAAGGATAGGGCCGTGATTTTTTTTCAAAATTTAACTTAATTAAATTGGAGTGTTGAACTAAATCACAAAATAATTACATAAATATCAATATAGTTTCCTCCAGAGACTTTCTTTCACAAATAATATTTAAAACAGTCCATTAAGTCCAAGAAAAATAGTACAACTTAGGGACAATGTCGACCAATACAGTTTGCATACAGAAATACAGTACATCTTAGAATTTAAAACCGTAAATCCGAAACAAACGTACCGCTTCGAAACTCGCATCTTCAATCCATTGGCATCCACTTGTCACGCTGCAAATCTAAACTGCTAACTCTGGAAGAGGGGTTTAAAACATTGAAAACATAATAAAAGTGAGCGGAAGGCCCAGTAGGATATAATGTTATAAAACATTTTAAATAAAGGTACTCACAGTCCGAAGACATACACCCGGAACCGATCATCCTTTTTAGAAAAGGAAATACTCACATAGTAGAAAATATCTGTATAATGAAAGTGTGCAGCTCATCATACCACTGAACAAGGAGCGGTAAAATGTCTATCTAGTGAAAACTGCAGAGCCATAATTCCACTGAACAAGAAGTGGATCCGTACGGGTTTCAGGACCTACCGCTAAGGATGCGATTCCCAAATCCCGATCTCTGAGGCCACCATGCGTTGTATCATTCCTTAAAGTATTTCATTTTAAGAAATGATACTCTTTAAAATCTCATTTCCAAAATCATTGGAAAACTTAATAGCATTCTCATGCTATTCCTTTGAAATCATTTTCTTTAAACATGTTTTGTTCTAAAACATTTTCATTGGCCAAAATCATTTAAAATGAGGCTAACAAGGATATGGACCCGAATATCCTACCTCTCGGATGTCAAACCTAGGCTCGCCTTCCGTTCTCCTAGCCTCCGCTTTCCTTCAAGCTTTAATACTTGACCTTCTCCACTCTCCACTAGCTTTATCACACAAGCAATATCTTAGGAAATATTTCTCATTCCGAAAACGAATTAAGCTCAATTATGTTTAAATGTTTCCTATTAGTGTGCCTTGACTCAAATCCAATTTCACAAACGATTTTATAATCAGTTTGAGGGATCTTTAAAGATTGAAATCCAATCCATGAGTTTAGTTTCCTATTTAATTTCAGCTTAAAAACAACTTTTTAAAGAAATTTCGGTAGCATGCCGGCATAAATAGGAAAAATGCCAAACCTGCAAATCAAGTTCAATTTCAAAATAATTCTCCAGAATCCGTCAAAATCATATTCCAATCAACTGAACAAGTCTAATAACTGAAAACCCCTAAATTTCAATCAATTTCAACAACAATTGTTCAAATCCAAACCCTAACTCAAAATTATTCAAATCTAACCAAAATCAAACTTTCTCAAGCTTAAAATTCGAATCAAAGAGTGGGTTTCAAAGGGTTTTACCTTAAATCAGTTGATGGAGCTTTGTCTCCCTCAGTTTCTCCCATTTTCATTTTTTTTTAGGCTCTCAGCCAGCTAGCCAAGAGAGAGAACAGAGAGAGGGAGAAACGGCCGGAAAGGGAGAGAGAGAGAGACAACCGGCGGGAGAGAGATCCCAGAGAAAGTGGCTGGCGTGAAGGAAGAAAGAGAGGGAGATGGGTGGCGTGAGAGGAACCAGAGGAGAGAGAAAAGAAAGAAAGGAAAAGAGAGAGAGAGAGTTTGTGGTCTAAGCAGCCCACGGGAAGCAAAGGGAAAAAAAGAAAAAGAAAAGAAAGAAAAGAAAAAGAAAAGAAAGAAAAAAGGAAAGAAAAAGAAAATTAAAAGAAAATACATTAAAATGAAGTGTATTTTTAAAAACTTTTGAGGTGAAAATTGAAAAACTGAAAGTAATTTATAAGTCCTTAAAATAACTCGAAAACTTAATCTTTAATCACAAGATTAATCAGAAAAAATCAATTTTAGGCACACTAATATACACAATTAGCATAATTAAACATGTTTAATTCTAGAGGGTGTTACAGCTCTACCCTCCTTAAGGAATTTCGTCCTCGAAATTTGAGCTTCCCTTAGATATGAACATGCATGGATATCATTCTTGCATCGTTGTTTCTAATTCTCATGTAGCTTCCTCAATGCCATGGTGTTGCCACAACACCTTCACTAGCGGAATCTCACGACGACGTAAACTCTTCATCTTCCAATCGAGAATCTAAACTATTGCTTTCTCGTAAGTCGTGTCATACTGGATCGACATATCGTACCATTGTACAATAGCTTCCGGATCGGGTTCACACTCACGAAGCATAGAGCATGGAACACATTGTGCACGTGAGATAACTCACGAGGTAAGGCGAGGCGATAAGCAACAACACCGACTCGTTGCACGATTTGGAATGGTCCAATGTTTCTTGGCGTAGGTTTCCCTTTCACACCAAAATGAGTGATTCCTTTGAACAATGAAACTCTTAATAAGACAAAGTCACCTTCTATCAGCATAGCTCTTCATTTAATCAAACTTGGATTATCTAAACAGATTCCTTCAACTTGATCAGTCCTTTAATCTCATACATGAGCTGATTTAACGTCCGTTACGGAAACACGTGTAAACCATATTACGTGCCACTAAAGGATAGAAAATTGGTTTTGAATGAAAATAGACATTTAGGTCTTTCCAATGAGCTATCACATGCCCTATTTCAAATATTTTAAGCATTTCGAACACATCTTACAAGAAATTGAAATTCTGAAACTTCAACTTTTCAAGGCATTTTGAAAAGTTTCTAAGCGAAACTTCAACTACGCACATCTTAGCCTTCATTACTCCAAGCAGAGTGATTCCAAATGCTACAACTCACTAATGATGCACACTAGATGGTATGATTAGTGTCTTAAGTGCAGCGATCCCGATTCTAGAGGTTGGGGTTCAAATTCACACTTTCTGCGTTATGCCAAGAATGCAATTTTGACCTTTCTGACAGAAATGATCATAAACTATTCCACATAGATCTAACGGGTGTAATTCTAATTTTTGAATAAAGTAAAGACCTAGAGCTTCGAAACGAGTTATTATATGCTTAAATCTGAGCTCTCTAAGTACCTCAAAAACAGCTTCTAAGAAATCAAAATTCTATCATTTCCTGGTTTCGACAACTTTTGAGAAGTTTTTGACATGAAACTTCCAATGCGCACAACTCGGGTTACAAAACTCCAAATGACGTGATTCTAACTCCCACACATTACTAATAACATGTTCTAAATGGTAGCGATGGTGGTTTAGGTGCAGCAATCCTATTCCAAAAAGTAAGGGTCTCAGTTCTTTATTTTATCAATTCTTAGAAAATACAGCTTTGACGGCTGTTACAGGAATAATCATAAAATATTCTACACAGCTCCGAAAACTACAAAATCAGCATCTAATTGAAGTAGACATCTAGGAATTTTCAAAGAGCTATCATAAGCTTAGTTTCGGATAGGTTAAGGACTCTAAAAATACATTATACCAGATCAAAACGTGGCTGTTTTTCTGCAGACTTTCTACAAATCAAGCTTAACTTCAAAAATGCATAACTTGAGCTACGGTTGTCCATTTAAGGTGATTCTTACGGCTATACGAAGCTTAGGATGTCTAGTTTCCAATTATGTAACCCATTTATTCAAATTCATCTCCCAGGATTCTCAGAATTCAACAGTATCGAACCTGTCCAAGTTAGGTTCCTTGACACTATTTCCAACAAATTGAAAAATTCATAACTTAAGCTACAAAACTCCTTTTTGGGTGATCCAAATCTCCTATCAAAGCTTGAAAAGTCTATTTTATGGTTTTAACATAGCTAATATTAAACCTTATTGAGAATAATCAAGTTCTGAGCTTCTCCTTGGGCTGCTCCTAGAATCCTCCCCAAAATCATGTGGATCAAGTGGGAAAAGTATGATTAAAGTCCAAAGTAATAACATTTAAGAGAGAAATTTCAAACTCATACTTAATGTTAAACAACCACAAAGGCTTCAAACTTCCAATCGTTCCGTCATAAATCAGATTCTAACTCGAATCCATATTCTTCACAAATCCAATAAAATGACAGATTCGTCGATCTTGACAGGAGTATGTATAAATTGTTATCTAAGTCTCCACAAATTCCAAAATGAACTCCATAAGAAAGTAAACACGTAGATCTTTGATTTGGTATGTGACACATAAGGTTTAGAAATCGACAAGGCCCTCAAAAACCAGTTACAGAAAATCAGAACGGCCTGTCTAGGGAAATTCTTATAGTTGCATGAAATCCATCACGTGGACTAAATGACTTCAAGGTTGATTTAATGCAAAGCCCACGGTTTGACACCGATTTGGAAAACGTCCAAACTATTGTTCATACTTATTATTAGAACTACCCGTTCTAATTCCACATGAAATTGACAAGACATCTCCTAAGGAGGGTCGAACCTTAATATCTTCAGCCTATGGGAACTCAACCTCAACTGCTAAAGAAGTTCTTCCATTTAAAACACCACTTAGAATACGAGTCAAGAGCAAGAATGTCACTCACATGGCGGAAAAGAGGCGAATATGAAAATTCATTAAGATATTCGTCCGGGAACCTATGAACTAAGACTTTCTACGCATTTTCTGTGGATTCCTACATGTCAAACGATGGAAAGGAACATTCACCTTGCGACTCTGCTGGCAGCATCATGATATCAGTTGTCACAATCAACCATTTTATCAATGAGAAAGAAACAAAATTCCAATTTCAATAAAATATGTCCACTCACCTCATGCAAGTCTTTATGAATTTCAGAATTATAGAATGGGACACAGAAAGACTTTGTCATCTTGGAATCTCATATCCAGAATATTATCAATTCCAACTAGAAGTCAATCAACAACATAGACTCCCACCCACTGGAATAGAGACACCCAATTCTGGAAATGATCGAACAGAAGAACATCAATAATTGATTTGGAATCTAGAAAGGCCCAGTAGGATTTTATAAAACATTTTAAATACTGATTTTATATTTGAAACTGACAAGAGTCAAGAGCACTTATGGAAAGAAAAAAAAATCAATAACCATCGGGTCGAAATCAATACTTCCCGAAAACTTCAAAGTCAACTTTACCCTCGATCTTCATATCGATAAACATCGATAATAGAAATATGAATTCCATCCATCAAAGTGCTCTAGGAAAATTGAAACGGACTCTAACGTCAAATTCTCAAGTGCAACTGTATCATGTATTAACTAATATTGTACGACACGTCCCGACACAAAACTGTTAAAAGAATAACAAAACTCAGTAAAAACTCACACAGGCTCGATTTCCCATAGAATTCAAAGCCGTACTCTGATACCAAAAACTATCATGAGCCCAAGGATAGGGCCGTGATTTTTTTTTTAAATTTATCTTAATTAAACTGGACTGTTTAACTAAATCACAAAATAATTACATAAATATCAATATAGTTTGCTCCGGAGACTTTCTTTCACAAATAATATTTAAAACAGTCCATTAAGTCAAAGAAAAATAGTACAACTCAGGGACAATGTCGACCAATACAGTTTGCATACAGAAATACAGTACATCTCATAATTTAAAGCCATAAATCCGAAACAAACGTACCGCTTCGAATCTCGCATCTTCAATCCATTGGCATCCACTTGTCACGCTGCAAATCTAAACCGCTAACTCTGGAGGAGGGGTTTAAAACATTGAAAACATAATAAAAGTGAGCGAAAGGCCCAGTAGGATTTTATAAAACATTTTAAATAAAGGTACTCATGGTCCGAAGACATACACCCGGAACTGATCATCCTTTTTAGAAAACAAAATACTCACATAGTAGAAAATATCTGTATAATGAAAGTGTGCAGCTCATCATACCACTGAACAAGGAGTGGTAAAATGTCTGTCTAGTGAAAAGTACAGAGCCATAATTCTACTGAACAAGAAGTGGATCCGTACGGGTTTCAAGACCTGCCCCCAAGCATATGATTCCCACATCCCGATCTCTGAGGCCACCATGCGTTGTATCATTCCTTAAAGTATTTCATTTTAAGAAATGATACTCTTTAAAATCTCATTTCCAAAATCATTGAAAAACTTAATAGCATTCTCATGCTATTCCTTTGAAATCATTTTCTTTAAACATGTTTTGTTCTAAAACATTTTCATTGGCCAAAATCATTTAAAATGAGACTAACAAGGATATGGACAAGAATATCCTACCTCTCGAATGTCAAACCTAGGCTAGCCTTCCGTTCTCCTAGCCTCCGCATTCCTTAAAGCTTTAATACTTGACCTTCTCCACTAGCTTTATCACAAAAGCAATATCTTAGGAAATATTTCTCATTCCTAAAATGAATTAAGCTCAATCATGTTTAATTGTTTCCTATTAGTGTGCCTTGACTCAAATCCAATTTCACAAACGATTTTATAATCAGTTTGAGGGTTCTTTAAAGATTGAAATCCAATCCATGAGTTTAGTTTCCTATTTAATTTCAGCTTAAAAATAACTTTTTAAAGAAATTTCGGCAGCATGCCGACATAAATAGGAAAAATGCCACACCTTCAAATCAAGTTCAATTTCAAAATAATTCTCCAGAATCCATCAAAATCAGTTTCCAATCAACTAAACAAGTCTAATAACTGAAACCCCTAAATTTCAATCAATTTCAACAACAATTATTCAAATCCAAACCCTAACTCAAAATTATTCAAATCTAACCAAAATCAAACTTTCTCAAGCTTAAAATTCGAATCAAAGAGTGAGTTTCAAAGGGTTTTACCTTAAATCAGTTGATGGAGCTTTGTCTCTCTCAGTTTCTCCCATTTTTGTTTGTTTTTTTTTTCTGAGGCTCTCAGCCAGCCAGCCAAGAGAGAGGGAGAAACGGCCAGAAAGGGAGAGAGAGAGAGACAACCGGTGGGAGAGAGATCCCGGAGAAAGTGGCCGGCGTGAAGGAAGAAAGAGATGGAGATGGGCGGCGTGAGAGGAACCAGATGAGAGAGAAAAGAAAGAAAGGAAAAGAGAGAGAGAGAGTTTGTGGTCTAAGCAGCCCACGGGAAGCAAAGGGAAAAAAAAGAAAAAGAAAAGAAAGAAAAGAAAAGGAAAAGAAAGAAAAAAGGAAAAGAAAAGAAAATTAAACGAAAATACATTAAAATTAAGAGTATTTTTAAAAACTTTTGAGGTGAAAATTGAAAAACTGAAAGTAATTTATAAGTCCTTAAAATAACTCAAAAATTTAATCTTTAATCACAAGATTAATCATAAAAAATCAATTTTAGGCACACTAATATACACAATTAGCATAATTAAACATGTTTAATTCTAGAGGGCATTTCAACTGTGTGGATGGGCTTATGATTCTGGTGTAGTTTCTTAAATTGGTAAACTACTCCAAAGGCATAAGTTTTGTCAGTTCCTCTCAGGAGAGTTGCTTTGGAATCTGCACAATGGTAGGTATCTCATTTTCTCTTTCTACTGTGATGGGCAGAGTGTTTGGTGTATGACCTGGTAGTGGGAGGTCATGTGCATGATTCTCTAGTCTGTAAATGAGCTGGTGATGGAGTGTGACTATGTATGAGGATGAAATATGTTCTGCACCAGTGATTTGAAGTTGAACTTTAAGACACTTAGACAAGTGTGGGTCTTTTAGTGGAATATTGAAATTTGGGAAAAAGGTTAATAGGATACTACCAACATGAAGTATGGACAGTGTAGTTACTATTACTGCATGTTCATACTTTTTGTACCTAGTATCTAGGAATGACAAAAGAACATTGACAGGTAATCCTTTTCTACCATGAAGGGTTATGATAAGCCTGATTGCTCTGAAATGGATATGAGTGTGGCCTTCAGCAATTGATGTGATTTTTTGCAAGTGTATGAATCGTACAAGTAACATAATTAGTGAATAAGATATCGTTCTCACAGAGACTAGCTTAACAATTACTGAAATTGATTTTTTTAACTTTATCTAGACAAATAAAATATCTAAGATAGATCAAAACTAAAAAGAAAGCAAAATAAAATAACACAAATTATACGTAAAATAATTATGAAAAGAGATCAATGTAAAGAAAACACTAGTGAATACAAGTTTCACCAAGACAATTCCTATTTAATTTCAATTATTTGCTAACATCGCCTCTTATTCATGTAGTATAACGAAAAAACCCTAATTTATCTAATAGTCCTTCTCGGGATGCTATTAAAAATATTTCTAACATGTAAATTCACTATCGCTAGATGTGAATCCCGCCATCCTAGAAATTCATTAAGTTCTTTGGTTTTCCTAAAATTGCTGTCGCAAGTCCTTTTATTAGAAACTATTCCTAAAAATCACTTTCTGGGGTTTCAATTCAATTCAATGAGTGATCAATTTATTGAAAGCATTAAGACAATAAAAGAAACACATACATGAATGGAAAACTCTCAGTGAATAAACATCATTGAAAGAAAATAATAGAAATCAAATATTCATGTCTTGGCTACACTTGTAGCCCTAGTGATCGCGAAAATACTTTTGCTTAAAATTTAATGTGTGCTCGCAAGTGTACGAATCGCGAAGTACTAAATCCTACAACTTTCTTTTCCTTTTATATCACCTCCTGAATGTGCACAAGTCTCCAAATTTGAGATAGGCGCGCTGCAGCCCATGGATGTACACTGCAGCGCGCGTTAAAGAGGACTAGGGTTTCCAGATGCGCGCCTATGCCCATGGATGTGCGCTGCAGCGCGCGTCTCAATTCCCTGGCAGATTCTGGGATGCGCGCCTAAGCG
Source organism: Morus notabilis (assembly GCF_000414095.1). Taxonomy (NCBI): domain Eukaryota; kingdom Viridiplantae; phylum Streptophyta; class Magnoliopsida; order Rosales; family Moraceae; genus Morus; species Morus notabilis. The sequence goes on from NW_010361505.1 coordinate 42,772, forward strand.
TACCTTGAACTGCGCCTAAGCGCACGATGGCAGGCTGGTGGGCGCGCTGCAGCGTCCTTTGGGGCACTGCAGCCTAAAGCGGAATGCTCTCTGGAATTCTTTCTTGGAATGCTCTCTGGAAATCTCAGGCTGTAGCTTGCTCCCAGTGCCCTGCAGCCCACACAAATGGAGATTTTCATGACTTCTTTATCTTTTTCACTCGATTTTCTCCACTTTGTAAATCCTACAAAACAGATTAACATAAACATAAAACTAGTGACAAATTAACTGAAATTTGCTCAAAAACTATAATATATGACGGGGATAAATTGATGAAAAATCAACTTATCAAATACCCCTACACTTAAGCTTTTGCTAGTCCCGAGCAAAATAATGTAAACAAAAGAACGAAAATAACTAAAACACAAAAGGCAATGCTAACAAATTTAAACCTGACGCAAAACGAACGAAATAAATCAAACAAAACAAAACAAAGCAAAAATAAAGAGTGAGTGCTCTACATATCCCGATAATCAATCTTTGGTCCTCAACATCTCCTAAAATCTTGAGCTATTATGCAAGGCGATCCCTTGTGATGCTCTAGAATTTCAACATGTTGGATGCACATAAAAACACTCAAGTCTCCTGCCTCACACTCAACCATCCGGTACCCGGATTCTCTTATTCAACTTAGAAATCCATGTTTAAGTACTTAAAGCTTAGGATTCCATAGGCCTAACTTAGTTCCGCTCTCCACTAATGTAGGCTAAACTAGTTTTTTTGAAGATCAAAAGGACTTTGCAAGCTTGTAATGTTCGGCTAGGGCTAAAGGTGGATGAGATGAGAAATTTTAGGCTTAAGATCACCCTAGGCATGAAGTGCATCCAATGGATCCTGCATGAATGATTGGAAACCCACACATCAACTCTAACTTTGCTCAATTCTCTATTTACCACTATTCCCACAAAACTTTATTCATGAATAAACTCAAAACACAAAAACAAGAAATTCATATGAATTTATTTTCTTTTTCTCTTTTTTTTCTCTTTTTTCTCTTTCTTTCTTCTTCTTTTTTTTTTATTCCTAAACCACAAATGAAATGCTCAACACTTTCATGATTGCTCTCAACAATTATATCTTCAAATTCATGCAATGATGCAAACATGCCCATAAATGATAGGTTAAGTGAAGGAGATTCATAAAATGGCTAGGTTAATTTATGTGGGTAATGAAAGAAAATGGGGTCACATAGGCTCAATGGGGAGACTAGTGGTAAGTTTTCCATAGGTTAGCTATTTAAGGCTCAAATGATCCAAGAAAATGCCTAAATCATTTCTCCGCTAACTAGCTAGCCTAAGATTTCACCTCGAGTTTCCCTAAGTTGAGTTCTAGAATCCCTAATGTACCATGGACTTGATTAAATGAATAATTTTAATCTAGGTCCCTAAATGATTAGTGATAAGGTCTTTTCTTGTGAGAACTAGAGAGTTTCATGTTCACCAATTGTCAAGCACACAGAATTCACAAATGACACATTGCACAAAAAATCAGGGAAATTAGGAGATAATGTCATCATTGGTTCATTGATCATCAGGAGCAGAAAAACAACTCACTAAAAATTCTTTTTTCTTTTTTTTCCAAATGAATAAATAAAATGATAAACATAAAACCTAAATTAAACAAACAAAATAAACAAACAAAAACATAATCAAAATAGCAAGTATTGATAGCATCTAGAAGTTCCCCCCACACTTACAGATTACATTGTCCTCAATGTTATTAAAATATACGCCAACAATGAAAGTGTAAATGAAGAATACCTTGGAGGCGAGATATGACTCTCACCTCCTAAGGGTGGTCCTCATCCATGTCGGGCTGCTGCTGCTGATTGCTAGACTATGGTTGCTGCTGGAAGCCCGGCCTGTAAGTCCTCTAGATGTGCTCAGGGAAAGGAGGGACACGCGAATAGCTACCGATGCCAAAACCCGCACCAATGCAAGTTTGGGTCAGTGCCTGCTCCAGCGATGCCAAGCAAGTGGTGTGGTGTTCCGCCAGCTCAATGATCAGCTTTCTAGTCAAGGCGGACTGACTCTATAGATCGACAATCTCTTCCTCATGCCGATCAACCCGGCTAGCGAAGTCCTCACGAGACGTAGGGGTTGTCCGCTTCCCCTTTGGCTGCGGGAGCTGCGATGATCCTGCTCCTCCATCTTGCTCTGAGGCTGCCCGGCCGGAAGCAATCCGGATGATGCTGTTGAGATCAAAAGCCCGAATGGGCTTCTCAAGATGTGCATCCAGGATGGCCACTCCAGCGGCCAGAAAAAGCTCTGTCAGCAACGATGGGTATGGGAGGCCAACGATGTTTCACCGCAGGGCATGGTGAATACCATTGTTGATGATGGCCCCCACATTCAAGGGCTCTCCCCTCGTAATTGCCAGTAGGACCAAGGCCCTTTCTTTTGTAACCTCCGAGATGTGAGTCGAAGGAATAAGCCTAGTACAGACAAAATGGAACTACACCTTGGTGTAGTTCGCCAAATATCGAGCCTCAAAGGCGGATTCAGTGTTTTGCTTTACTGTCCACCTCGCAGGCCCGTCGCAAAGGGCTTCTAGAATTTTCTGCGAATCTCTGTCCGAAGAGTCTTGTTGCTGATTAGAACTGGGGGCGGGGATGCTAAAGTGATTGTTAATTATCTTGGCATCAAATTTAATCACATGCCCTCTCACCTTGGTCTTGTTGTTGGTGCACTTTCTCGCGTTCGCGAAAAATTCATGAACGAGAGTAGTGGAACCCGCTGCAGGCTCAGAACAGAATTTTTTCCAGCCCCTATCCCGAATAACGTTCATGATTTCCGGCGGTAATTCATCATTTCTTGTTTCGAATCCCCTTTCTCGAATGTAGGCCCGACTCTTATTATGCCTTTCATATTGTTTTTCAGCTTCTTTGGACATAAATCAAGTGATGTCATAATTGGGAGGAGGCACTGCTAGGGCAGGGGGTTCTACCGGGGCAGGGGCGGGTGGGCGGTTGCTGGAGCTCGCACCGAGCTTGATCCGGTTAGCAGCCCTCTTGCACGGCATTTTTTTTCACTTTTAGCAACACAAGATTTGCACAGCAAACACCCCAAAAGTTCACTCAAAATTCTGAATTTTCACTAAACGAAAGCTACCCAAACTCACAATTCTGACAACCAATAATCCACTGAAGCAAAAAAAATTCGGTAGAGTTTCCCCTCAAAAATTCACGTTCCTCTTGCTAAAAAATGTAAGTTTTTCACAAATGCTCAAACTCTCTAGACAATTCAAGGCCCAGATAATGCAAAAATTCTTGAAAATAAACGCAAGAAATTCATGACTTACTTGAGTTCTTTGAAGATCTAAGAGGATTGCAAGCGAGAAACACCACAAATCTTGAATAAGTTCGCTTGAAGGAAGAAATAATGGCTGATTTCTAATGAAAAGTGAGGGTTTAGGGGGATTTGGGAGAGAAATTTCAGGTGGAGGCTGAGGATTTTTAAGAGGGAGGCAGAAATGGGGCTAGGGCTTGGGAGAGTTTCCATGAACAAGTGGATCTGGGAATCCATTTCTAGGGATGCGCGCTGCAGCGCGAGTATGTGCGCGCTTAGGCGTTCGACTTCAGTTTTTTTTTTTTTAGGGTGATGCGCACTGCAGCGCAAGCTTGTGCGCGCTTAGGCGCGCATCTTCAATCTGGAATGTGCACTGGGATCGCGCTGGTCACGTTCCAACCTGATACACTCCCTCTCCCGAGCCTCTGGAAATCTAACCTGATAAAAATCTAGCCTCTGGAAATTTTGTAACCTCTAATGACCTACAATCAACCACAAACATTTTTACCAACACTTGTCGTAAAAAAAATTATACTAGACGAACCTAATAACACACAATTATCAACAAAATAACTCAAAATTCAACAAATCAAACAAAATTAATCTAAATAAATAAATAAAGGGGTAGAAACTTGGGTTGCCTCCCAAGAAGTGCTTGCTTTAACGTCCCTTGCTGGACAGTAACACGACTTCATCCTCCTGGTTCTAGCTCAATGGTACCGAATGCAGACACTCGCTTGATCTTAAATGGTCCAGACCATCTTAACTCCACTTTTTCAGGGGAGAGCTTCAACTAAGAGTTGAAAAGAAAGACGCGTTGGCCCGGAGTGAGATCTTGTCACGAGGTTCGCTGGTCGTGCTTCTTCTTGGCTTTCTTCTTGGCCACCACATTTTCATTGTTCATTGGGGTGGCAATGGCTTTGACCCCCTTAACAACATACTCCCCCGCATCATCTTTCTTGGGACAATGTTCATTGCTTGATTTTTTTTTTGTTAGGGAATTGGTGGGGCCATTCCCCAAAGAATCTTTCGGCACAACTTCGTGAGTGAACTTAATACAAGATTTCACTTCCTCCACTTGGTTGCAAGTCGGCTTTTCTTGTGGAGACCTCTTGGGATTTAAGATGTTGAATATGGCTTTCTCCTCATTGACCCTTAGAGTCAAGTTCCCACTGTGCACATCTATTAAAGCCCTTCTGGTAGCTAGGAAAGGCCTCCCAAGGATAATGGGGATTTCCTTATCCTGTTCCATATCCAAAACTACAAAATCAACCGGGAAGATGAACTTATCCACCTTTACCAATACATCTTCAATGACTCCCCATGGGTAGGTAATGGACCTATTCGCCATTTGCAGGGAGATGGTTGTAGGGGTGACCTCTCCAAGCCCTAGTTTCTGGAAAACCGATAGAGGCATGAGGTTGATGCTAGCTCTAAGATCACACAAGGCCTTCTCAAAGTGAGAATCTCCAATAGTACACGGAATAGTGAAACTCCCAGGATCCTTCAACTTTTAAGGCAACTTCCTTTGAAGGATAGCACTACACTCTTCCATTAGCTTGACGGTCTCATAATCCTCCAACATCCGCTTCTTTGCCATGACATCTTTTAAAAACTTGACATAATTAGGCATTTGTTCAAGTGCATCCACAAACGGAATGTTGATATGGATCTTCTTGAAAATCTCTAAAAACTTCAAAAATTGAGCATCCATCTTCTTCTTCTTGAATGTTTGCGGATACAGAAAGGTAGGAGTGATGAGAGGAGGATTATCCGGAAAAGAGATTGACTTAGGCCTGGCACTCTCCTTTGGTTGCTCTGATTCTACCTCTTCTTCCTTAGTTTTATCCTCTTAGGGCTTAGGAGCCTCAACTTCTTTCCCACTTCTCAAGGTGACTGCGTTACATTGCTCCTTGGGGTTTTTCACAGTGTCACTAGGAAAGTTCCCAGATGATAGGCTCTTTATTGAGTCAGCGAGTTGGCCAATCTATGTCTCCATAGTCTTCATAGTAGCACTTATGTTTGTGTAATGAGTCTCGATATTATCAAGTCTAGCCTCATCTTTGTTGAACTGCCCCCTGGTTTCTACAATGAACGTGCTCAACAGGTCTTCTATCGACGGCTTACTCTGAGATAATGGCTGACTATACCCTGGAGGAGGTTGCAATACATTCTTATTGTTGCCATAAGAAAAGTTCTCGTGGTTCCGGAGACCTGGGTGGTACTGAGTAGGTAGGTTGCTCGGCATGTTATTACTTCGGTAGTTGAAATTCCTGTTGTTCATATACTGCACTTGTTCTGCAACACCACCTTCACCTATGTAAGATGTACTTGCCATAGCCGTCTCCTTACTCGATGTGGCTTCCTTTGTGGTCAACTCTGAGATCTTGTTGGTCAAAGCTAATATTTGTGCTGAAAGAGTGACCAACAGATTAATCTCATGCATTCCTACAGCCCTCTTCACACTTGACCGCTCACTTGGCCATTGGGCATTGTTGGAGGTCATCTCTTCCAACAATAATTTGGCCTCCTCATAGGTCTTAGACAACGTCGTCCCACCTGATGCCACATCTATAATTGTCCTAGTTTGTCCATTCAGACCGTTGTAGAAGATCTGAATTTGGAACCAGTCCTTGTATCCATGTTGCAGGCATTTTCTGAGCAACTCCTTGAAATGCTCCCAGGCCTCATAGAGAGGCTCAAAGTCCATCTGTCTGAATTGCACAATCTCACTCCTCAGATGGAGGGAAAAACATGGTTAGAAACTTCTGTGCCAACTCTTCCCACGTGCCAATACTACTAGCTTGAACTGATTGGAGCCAACCCCTCGCCTTGTCCCTAAGTAAGAACGGGAACAGGCGCATTCTGATAATGTCCTGCTCCACACCATTCATCTTGATGGTGTCACATATCTCCAGAAACATTGCTAGATGCACATTGGGGTCTTCAGACGATAGCCCCCCGTATTGATTCTGCTGAACAACTTACTGATTCTATTGAACCATATTTATCAATGTAGGCTTTAGCTCAATGTTGTTCGCGTTGATCGGCTGCCTCCTGATGCTAGAATAATTCTCATTCACTACCGGTCTGAAGTAATCCCTCAAAGCCCTCTGTTGGTTGTTGTTGTTACTGTTGGAAAAATGGATTCGGTTATCAGAGTTACGGCGCAGCGGAAGTTTTAAAATTTTAATGCCGAACAAGGAAAGAAGACTCATGATGTATATAACAATAAATTAAATGCATGATCAAACATACCTTGTTTCTTGGACTTCGGAATGTTTAGAGCGTCAACCAACGAATCTTCTCCACTATTCTCGAGTTCCACGTCTCAAAGTGTGTGTGGGCACACGTGGTACGGTTCTAAGCGATCGGTATAGCACTACGAACCCTAGATCCCGCTTTCTCAACCTTAACTTACTTTGTTAAGATAGCGATCTAGATTCGTTCTTCAAAACTTCAAGACAGGAACAAGTTGACCTCGATCTTTCACTTGATAAAACCTTTCCTCTTAGTTTTGATTCAATGGAAATTTCTATCTTATTTTCCTCACACCATGAACGAATACTTAACTCCAGAGAATCCCAGAAACGTTTTTCCTTTAGCCTGAAGAAGACCAAAACGTTTTTCTCTCTCTCTCTCTCTCAAAATTCGTGTATCACCTTGTGTGATGTGTTAATCTCTTATTATTTTTTTTTATGAAGCACCAGCCCTAATATAATATCTGGATCCTATTTCAAAAAAAAATTTCTACCCGAAAAATAATTAATAATTATTTTTCTAGAAAATCTTTTTGAACCAAAAGATCACAAACTTTTTCGGGCTAGGTTATATGAATCTAATCCACGAATTTCCTTAGGAAAAGGACTCCAAAAAATTCGTCCACATATGTTGTGGAGTTTCAAATTTTTGTCCCTTATCATCATGAGATAAGGTTGTAGGTTTCAATTTAAATCAAGATCCTTTGACCTTCCAAAAGTCCAAATCCTATCTTGATTCAAACTCCTTTTAAAATTTGAATTTAAATAAGATTCTCTTGTTTAGATTTTAAATAAATATTTTCCACAAACATTATCCATATTAATTAATTTAATCAAATGGAATATTCTAGATTTTCTTTCCCTAAAAAAAAACGTGAACCATCTTTTTAAATAAAGAAAATCTATCAAATAAGCTCCATTGTTTAAACTAATTAATAATTAATATTAGGAATATATTTTAAACTATTTTGAAACAAAATCTATTTCCCTCCATCCAATAAAATTCATCCACTTTAAATAGGAGAGAATAAATTTCGTTTTTCCAAAATTAAATAATTCAAACACAATCTTATTTCCAAAATTCAATTAACCAAAATAATTAACAAATAATTATTTTATCCATAACCAATCATATGTCGACAAATCATTATGTTTGTCCACATTAATTTCACATGTCCAATCCTTTCAGAATTGCATGCAAGAGAGTACCATGTCTTTATCAGACACTACTTAATTTCCATTTAGCTTACTGATCTCTTTAGGAATGAATCCCGAGACGCTTCGTTGAACTATATGAGCTAGTAGAGGGACCCGATGGAAATATGTAAAGAGGCTCCTATAATTATGAAAAATTAATCCCCGATCAATTATTCAACAATTATCAACTTCAGGACTATACCACTAAAAGTCTGAAGCTGAACTCCCATTTACATACCGTATTACGAAAGCTCTCTTACGTAGTGCTTTTTTCATGATCATTCATCACTTGCTTAATCCCCATATGTTATCCATGATTGAATTAAGGACTTATACCGTTATACCTTTTCAATCGTTTTAACTTAAAGTTCCATTATTCTCCATTGAAAGAACCATCAATTGTAAAACCATACAATCGATAAACCACCGGAGGACACAAAGTAAACCGATGGCCAAGGCCTTGTTACATTGTCTTTCAATCCCCGAATAATGCCTTCAAGTAGATAACATTTACCATCAGTAAGATGGCTATGGATTCCGTATCTATGAATCTTGATTTCTCCCTCCATAAGCTATACACCCAACACACAAGTATATTGACCATCAATTATCAATGTCTCACCTATAGTGGATCAAAGTGCATAAGTCATGGATGCGAACTCAAGTATCCATTTCAAGATTAAGATTAATGAAGGATGATAATCAAAGCGTCATTGATTCTTATAAGCGGAATTATTAAACCGAATCAATTAACACTTTAGGTCCAGTCTAATGTCATACCTCAATACTGGTATACATCAAGGTTTCTACTCGGAACCGATCCAATGGTCAAGACAAACCATCCCTCCAAGGAAGTAGACAACCTTTACAATCTTAACATGAATAAGATCCCCAAGTCTCATTCCATCGATTGTGGACCTTTTTTTTAGACTGTTATGTATACCCCGTATACAACAGTAATCTGATATGTTACCAATAGCCTAGGAGTATTTATGTTTGCTCAATTAAACATACATTCAACAAATGAAAGTAAATAGGACACCACTTATTAAACATGAATAACCTCTTTTATTAATATCAAGATGTCAATTCATAGAAAATCCCTAGAATCGAATTTCTATCCTTAGGGCACATATAGATCCCAACAGTTACCCTCTACCATGACTCGGTTTCTATTATGATGTTCCCTTCTTAGTCTCAAAATAGTTCTCTCAATTTCTGGGTCTAAAGGAACAGTCTCCAAGCTGCGGACTCGGCGCATACACTGCAACCAAAAGAATAGATGAAAGAAATTAAATTAACAAAAGTTAAGTCAATAAAATAAAGATAAAGGTCTAAATTAAAATCAATCTATTTCACAGCAATATTAGCTTAAATCCTAAATTGCCAATCCCCGGCAACAGCGTCAAAAACTTGATCGCGAAAATACTTTTGCTTAAAATTTAATGTGTGCTCGCAAGTGTACGAATCACAAAGTAATAATGATCCGAGGATCGAGTATCGTCCACTAGGATTGTTAATTAGGAAGAACTAAGTATCACTCTTTATCTAAACCGATTTTATCTAGACAATATGAAATTAAGGGATTGAAACTAAATTAAACAACTAAACTAGACTAAAAAATTGCAAACAATGGATGCGAAGGTGATTTGGATCGAAGGGATCTCTATATTTAAAATGGGCTAGGGGGGATTCGACTTCACCTAATTATGCTATATTTATCTAAATCCGTCACTTGTCAATGTATTATATCCAATCCTAGATCATGGGTACTAAGATAATCTCACTCCCTCTCTCGAGTGCTAGTGGAATAATATGCTAAATTAATTAAACTAATATCCCTATTAATTTTACCAATTATGCATTCATTAAGTTAAGCCCATATTTGATCTCTTAAGGTTATACTAGCCTCCCAACTCAATATCTCCTTAGGTTGCGTCTCTTAATTCTCAACGTATAAAATTAACTCTCCCGAGCCTAATTTCATACATCTAGGGCCTCAAATCTAATGTGTAATTAAATTAGAAATTAAGCACAAGAGACACAAAAGATTGGAATATAAAACATTCAACAAGCAAACAGACTTTCAAAATATAACTTTCATTAAATTAGATCAAACCCCCCTAGCGTGAGGAAATTAGCTATACATATTCAAAATTAAATCCACAATTACAAAATACCAAAGATCCATAGTTTAAGCAGAAAATTAAACAAACACTTCCAAGAAATACAAAGGGAGAAAGAAATGAAGAACTCCTGTTGGATAATCTCCTCCAAAGCCTTCAAACTACCTTGAATCCCCTTGAAAATCTCAGAAATCCTTGGTTACAGCTGCTTTTCTTCAAACCTACGGCTCCAGCCGTGTCTCTGGTTCAATTCTCCACTCTCCGTGTCCAACCCTCTTCCAGTAACTTTCTTTTCCTTTTATATCACCTCCCGAATGTGCACAACTCTCCAAATTTGAGATAGGCGCGCTGCAGCCCATGGATGTGCGCTGCAGCGCGCGTCAACGAGGACTAGGGTTTCCAGATGCGCACCTAAGCCCATGGATGTGCATTGCAGCGCGCGTCTCAATTCCCTGGAAGATTCTGGGATGCGTGCCTAAGCACGCCTTGAACTGCGCCTAAGCGCGCGATGGCAGGCTGGCGGGCGCGCTACAGCGTCCTTTGGGGCGCTGCAGCCTGAAGCGAAATGCTCTCTGGAATGCTCTCTAGAATTCTTTCTTGGAATGCTCTCTGGAAGTCTCAGGCTATAGCTTGCTCCCAGTGCGCTGCAGCCCACACAAATGGAGATTTTCATGGACTTCTTTATCTTTTTCACTCGATTTTCTCCACTTTGTAAATCCTACAAAATAGATTAACATAAACATAAAACTAGTGACAAATTAACTGAAATTTGCTCAAAAACTATAATATATGACGGGGATAAATTGATGAAAAATCAACTTATCACATAGTCTAGAAATTTAGAACATCATTGAAAAAGAAAACATAATGATAATAAAATTTAACATAAGAAATTTAGGAAAGAGTAAAACTATTTGGCGAATTTGAAGTTGAACTTCATTCTCCAATGAATCCTCTTCTCCTTCATAGAGTCGTCTTGTCTCCTTCTTTTTTTAGTCAAATTGGCAAAAATTCAAAGTAGCGTTGCGGCCCTACTATTTGGGCGCCGCGGCTCTAGGTGAAAAACTACTTCATTGCGTAAACTAGCACCATGGATCCACTGAACAAAGCCTTGGCTCTCTTATCCTGGGTTTGTACTTCAAATGAACCATTCCAAGGCCTAGGTGCCATCTTTCAAGGCCGAGGCTCTCCAATCTCAATTTAGCTCCAAAATGTACAACAACACTCACCTACAAACTCCAAATGATGCCAACCTGTAAAACCAGCTAAAATAACATAAATTAACTACTAAATCTACTCTAAAATCAACAAAACACTCAATTAGACGTATCAAAAGATAAACATAAATCCAATGTATCAAATACCCCTAACCTTGCGATTTTGCTAGTCCTCAAGCAAAAGGAAAGTAAAGAAAAGAAACTAATAAGAAATCGAAGTACATGTGAAAACTTGTTGATTATTTAACAATCTTGCCTCAGAGATTCCACATAGTTAGTAGCCCAGAAGAAGCTTCAGAAATCATATTCCATGTAGAATTTCAATCCTAATGCCAATTTCTACCTTAGTTAAAGCTTCATGTGTGTGTGTGTGTAAAACTTTTGGCTGTCAAACATCCGCACTCAGATAAGTTTATGCAGCCCAACTCTTAGTTTTAAGAATGTTTAGAACTCCATAGGCCGGTCTTTCACGTCACTCTCTACTAATGTAGAACGAACACAATACCAAAGATCATTAGGATTTATTCGGCTTGTAATGTGAGGCTTGGGTTCAGGGTAGGATGATGGATACTACTTTTGGCTCAAGTCACTCACGTGCACACAATCATTCCATGTTCTTTCCATGAGCTTCTTCAATTCTCCTTAATTCCCCCAAACTTGCTTTCGAACCTCCATTTGTAAACCACTTTATTCATCATAAATTTTTTTTTACACACCCACAATCTTATTTCTTTACTTGAACGCATGGTGTGGGGTGTCTAAGTTGTCAACCTTCATTTTTTTCACACACCCCCAAACTTATTTCTTTACTTGAATGCACAACGTGGGGTGTCTAAGTTGCCAGCCCTCAGTTGTTTTCTTTTTCCACGCTCCTCCCTTCCTCCCAAAACTTATTGTAGCTCCAAATAATCTTGTATAATGATCATATGCACATAAGTGAAGGGTCAAATGAGAGAATATTGTTTGAAGCTAGGTCCAATTGCAGGGGACAAAGAAAAAGGTCTAAATAAGCTTAAAAGGGGTACTAGGGATATGTATTACGCAAGGATTGGCTTGAATCAAATGATCCAAACGTGGCCTAAATCCCTTCCCTAATATGGTTCGTCCTAGGATTTCACCTCAAGTGACAATCAAACCGGTTCTAGAATTCTTGTGAGATCAAAGAGTTTCCTTAGGTCACATAATGTTTCTCCAAGTAAGCAAAATGATTAAACAATTTCAAGCTAGTGCTCAGAATGTCACTGTTGGGGTATATGCCCATAAATTAAATAAGATGTAAATATTTTGCTAATTATTAATGAAATGAGGAATTTTTTCAATATTATTTTGCATGCATATAATGTTTTGTAAATATAAAAAATTTCTAAATTATTTTAGATGTAACTTTAAACATTGTATATAAATGTTATATGCAGAGGATAATGTTTGAAGTAAAATAATCTAAACTTGTCCGTAATTATAAATTAAAATTGGGATGTTTAATTTAAAATTACAAGTGCGGTTCATTACATTCTAAATGAAACAATCTTATCCTAGATTGTTAATAATGAGATTATTAAAATGAAAGTACTTTATGTAATATGATTAGATATGAACGGAATGCGATTAATTATGAATCTATAATAAATTTCGTTATTAAATATAGCATTCAATATAAATCAATGATGACATATATGAATTAATCTTAATTCTGAGTAATTAATAGACTCCTATTTATGATATTATATTCTTTGACATATTGAGTAATGACACATATCAATAGTGTCAAAGTCTTGGTATATTGGGAGCATAGTAAAAGAAATAACTGGGAATAATGATTTACAAGATGAAATCCATTCCTTCATAATGAAGTAGATGGACGGTTCTCATAAGTGTTGATCGGGACTTAAATAATAAGAGTGCTCAATTTTATGATTGGATCATAAAATATATTATTTATTAGAGGATCAATGATACTCATGGAGAAAGATATAATTAAAGAGGTCAACGGAAAATTCTTAGCTTTAATTATAAACCGTTTATGGAGGATTAATTCGTATCTAGTGACTATATTGATGGACAACACAAATTCTGTGAACATAATTGTTTTATAATTTTAAGAGTGCAATTCCAAATTTATAGTGGAGTAATTTGGAGTTAATAATTTTGATATATTAATTAAGGTGTTAATTAGTTGTCAAAATTATTGGAGCTTAAAATTATAATGTTCATAGTTTCTCTCAAGGGCTCTATAAGATTAATGCGAACTATACATATCATATTGGGTTATGATTATTAATTTAGAATTGAGAATTCTAAATACACAAATATTAATTAATTTGATTAATTAATATTGAAATTAATTTAAAATTGTTTTAAATTAATGTGGATGAATCTAATCACTCAGAGAATTTTTTTTCTCACTCCTAAAAGCTCTCCACGTTTCTCAATATAAGAAAAGATTTTTATTTTATTTTATTGGCCAATAGGATTTGGCCATAATATGTAGACGTTTAATTCATGGATTCAGAATCATGATTCAGAACTATTCTCGATTTACGTGTGTTTTTTGTGAGAGAAAATATTGTAGCGAACCACAAACCATGATTTTAATCATGGCATAAATACACCAACCAAATGCTTTGTAAATAATAAAGAAAACAATTGAGGGAAACGTGCACAGCGCACGTTTCCCCTAAAAAAAAGAAAAGGAGTAAGTGGGGAAGCAAGTTTCCCCACTCTAAGTTTGCATAGGAAAGCATGCAACATAAGAGGAAGATTATATATTTTTTGCATATGGGACAAGACGAAAGAAAGTGAAAAGAAAGAAAAAAGGAGAGAAAAGAAAAATCAAAGAAAATCTCTTTTGAGTGTTGTCACATACTTTTGAGAAAAGTGAGTGATAACTATAGGTGACTTTCTTATTCATCCATCTCATGTGTTGAGAAACCCATTAGAATGCCCACACGTTCGAGTTCACATTAATCCAGAGATACGTTGAGAAAGAACTGTGGTATTCTTAGAATTTAAGAGCTCAAGACGGTGTCGAAGGAGTTCAAGATTTACGTACTAATCGAACGATAGTAAATTCTTCTTCTCCTCTTTAATTTCTTACTAGTTAAATTAACATGAAATAATGATCGCATTAAATTTTTAATTTATGTGATTCAATTAATACCACGCTTCTGCATAATTTTTTTTTTTTTTGAAAATTCAGTTTGAGAAACCAGTAGTCACAGAGTCCTAGGCAAAGAAAAAATTAACAAAAAGGATCAAGCACACACACAAAATACAATATTCATTCAATTCTCCCAAGCTAGAAGCAAGCAAAACCAATCTCATCATCAGCCTTGGTGTCGTCACTTTTACTTTTATTTTTTTTGGAAAAGAAAGAAACACGAAATGAATGAACAAATAGAAAGAAACAAGAAGATGGCACCCCTAGAAGATGGACTGAACACATTGAAAGTTACTTTCTCATTTCCCACTTCTAGACTCAAGTCCCATTTCGAAACATTAATCACAACATTTCCAGTAGCTAAGAATGGTCATCCTAAGATTAAAGGAATATCTTGGTCTTCTTCCATATCTAGTACTATGAAATCAGCCGGGAATATCAATTTGTCCACTTTTACTTACACATCTTCTAAAATGCCCCGTGAGTACTTGATGAGACGGTCGGCCATTTGGAGTAGCACAATTGTGGCCTTTGGTTCTCCTAAGCCCAATCTCCGAAAGACCTGTTGGTTACCGAATCAAATTCGGATGCGGAAGCGTGGGGGTAGCGAATCGTGTATAACAAAAATTATCATAAAATCTTTGAGATACTCTAAAGATTATATTAATTTATGCACGAATAAATTAATCACATTAATTTATTAATTAAGAACTCGAATAGGAATTATACCTAGCGACCGATTAGGATGATAACTTGAGTTCTTTGACCTCGAACAATCCCCGCTCCAATGCTTTGTTTAGAAAACCCGAGCCTTCCTCGTCAATTCCTTGAATCTACAAAGACGTGAGTGTGGGCACACCTGAAACAAAACGGGTTAACAAAAAAACTCAAGAATTTTCACAAACACCAACACATTCACGACGTGGAATTTTTGGAGAAAATTTTTCCTCTCACAACCCTTGTGAAAAACCGGCCATTATAAAAAAAAAATAAGAGCAAAAATTGTATTAAAAAATTGTCTCACAAATTGTGTCAAAAGTTTTTCAAAAATTAGGTCAAAAATTGTTTCTAAAAATTATGTCTCACAATTTTCTACTATATCCTTATTTATAGAATAGTAGTTAGACTCCTAGAAGAAGTCTCATCTTTATCTCCAAGATAAAGCTTACCCAATTATCTCCCATTTGAATTTGGAACAAATTCTCCCTTTCCTTTATCCACTAATGGCCAGCCAAGATAGGGAATTTTATCCCTGTGGTCGGCACCAATATCAGATAGGGAAGGAAGAGAAAATTATCCTTTATCCTACAGTCCAATTTTGACTCAAATTCAAATTCCAATTTTAAGTCAAACTTAAATTAATTGAATTCTAAATTGAACAACTTATCAAATAAGTTTAAATGGATAATTCTAGAACTGGAGGGAAATCAAATAAACATTGTTCCAGAACTGAAGTCTAGCTTCTCCCACTGCTTTTGCCAATACCTTCACGGTATTCCCACCATCGTGTAGTCCCTAATGGCAAGTTCTTTTTATGGACTAATATTTTGTGAAGAAAACCAAACAAGATTAGTTGCTCTCGAATCAACTATCCAAGACGAGGAATCACTCTCTTACTAAAGATGTTTCTAGAATTAGTAAATCTTATTTACTTTGATTCTACTTCTTTGTTTAGGTGGAAACAATTTCCACTTAAAAGTTAAAACTTAATAAAGAAAACAAACATGATTAGTTATTTCCGAATCTACTATCCAGGATAAGGAATCACTTTTTTACTAAATAAGTTTTTAGAACTAGAAAATCATATTTGCTTGAGTTCCTTTCTTTGTTTTGGGAAACAAATTCCTTGTAAGAGCTAAGACTTAATAAAGAAAACAAAACATGATTAATTACTCCCAAATCAACTATCTAGGAATAGGAATCACGCTTTACTAAACATGTTTTCAGAACTAGCAAATCGTATTTGCTTGATTCTTTTCCTTTATTTCGGTGGAAATGACTTTCCTTTTGTCTATTGGTCAGGACCCTTACAGTATTTAGCCAAGCCTTTCTTTTATGGATTTCCATATACGGTATCTGATGACTACATTATCTCATAAGATGTCTCCATGCCTTCATGCTTCTTGTGAATTACCACCCACAACCCTAGCTAACAGTTAGCTACAGTGGTTTCATTAGGAACAGGACAATCCTCCATTTGGGACAAACCTATATTCATCACATGAATGTAGGTTGTTTACGTTACTTTACCACTTCACATAGTTTATATCTAGTTAGTGTTTCAGTTTTGTGTAGTGAGATTATAAGATTTGACATATTGTTGGAAATAAGTAGAATATTAATCTAATCAATTTATGTGCAAGAATATCAAAACATGTAATTTTTAGGCACAATTAAATATGATGCATGACGCACATGAAAAATACATAAGTCATGTTTTAATTTTAATTGCCAACGATAATCTAATTTACCACAAATGAAGTGTACCTTTAGGTAGTCAAATTATTTGTAAACTGAACCGAGACTCCTCTCAGTTAATAAATATAGTCAAAATATCTCATATTTTCATATTTATTAACTACCGTTATTTTAGTCAAAATATAACCAACAAACTTTGATTACATCTTCATAAGTGTAACCAACCGTTTCAGATCCTATAGACTTAACTACGGATTGCTATCTTTGGGTAGTCAATCCAAAAATACATCCTGAAATCTTATCTCTAGGAAGCCAACCTTGTTATTGATCCAGCAAGAACACTTTCCTTTGGGAGGGCGAATCAATGCCACGGCAAAGCCCCTCTCTAGATCTCACGGTGTTGCGCTAACGGTAGAGACCAGTGGGTCATACTGTCATACAACCCTCTCCCACTCATTATTTTACAAATATGTATTTTATTTGACAAACATCTAATGGTTTTCAAATCCTGATAAATAAATAATTTATTTTTCAAATATGTGAAATTCCAAAATTTAACTCTTAAATTCAATTTCAAATGCAACATTATGTTGCAAATCAATTTTACAACTTAAATCAATTTAATCGTATTAAATTGATTTAGTGCATGGTTATTATTTTACTTTATCCTTTTAAAACTCTTTTAAAATAAATAATAATAAATGCACATGTATGCATGACATGTTATAAAATATATGAGTAGGCACACTATATCTATATGACATGTTATATGCATGGACTGTAATATATAATTATCAACGTAAAATATAAATATATGCAATCGACTATTGAGATGGAATTTGACCGGGTACCATAGAAAATATAAATTACAACCAAATTGAATAAATAAATAATTACAATAATTATTTTCTTCCATTACATCAACGGGTCTTCGATTCTTGAATTTTTCATTCATTGGCTTCGTTCTTCATCTTCGGGTCAGATTTCACCTTCTTCGGGGTCCGTAACTCTTCCAGGTCCTTCGACACACAAAACAAGGGTTTTAGAAACCCTCGGGCTCGTTCGGAGTCTGTTGACTACTCCTGGCGCGCTTTGGTCTAGTTTGGGCGCGCGCTAGCCGAGCGCTGGATGGTCTTGACGCGCGCACTCGGTGCGCGCGTCGGCTATCTGGGCGCGCGTGTTGGGTGCACGCGCAGACTGTCTGGGCACGCGCTCTGGGTGCGCGCACGGGGCTCTCTAGGCGAGTGTTGGGCGCGCCCTGCTAGGATTGTTTGGGCATATTCTTTGCTGGCTGTCTAGGGTTGTGTGGGGTGATTTTTCCAGGGTTCTTTTGACTCAAAATTAAAACCCTAATCCATCCAAATCCTAGAATTACAATAATTCTAATCCTGAATAAAATTATAAATAATTTAATTTGAACGAATTTAATGCGATCCATGGAACCATATAATTAACGACCAAATTCATCATTCATACATTCATCAACATGAATTAAATAAAAACATCCATAAATGCTAGTGCCTACCGATCACATACATACATAATTAAATATAACATATTTAACATATTAATTTTGATTATCAAATAACCAGAGCATAAATTAATATCGTCCATAGACCACTCTCATACCAATTGTTGGTTACTGAATCGAATTCAGATGTGGAAGCGTGGGGGTAGCGGATCGTGTATAACAAAAATTTTCATAAAACCTTTGAGATACTTTATAGATTATATTAATTATGCACCAATAAATTAATCACATTAATTTATTAATTAAGAACTCGAATAGGAATTATACCTAGCGACCGATTAGGATGATAACTTGAGTTCTTTGACCTCGAACAATCCTCGCCTTAATGCGTTGTTTAGAAAACCTGAGCATTTCTCGTCAATTCTTTAAATCTATGAAGACGTGTGTGTGGGCACACCTGAAACAAAACAGGTTAACAAAAAACTGAAGAATTTCCATGAACACCAACGCATGCGCGACGTGGAATTTTTAGAGAAAATTCTTCCTCTCACAACCCTTGTGAAAACCGGCCATTCTAAAATAAATAAGAGCAAAAATTGTGTTAAAAATTTGTCTCAAAATTGTGTCAATTTTTTTATTTTCAAAAATTGTTTCTAAAAATTGTCTCACAATTTTCTACTATCTCCTTATTTATAAAATAGTAGTTAGACTCCTAGAAAAAGTCTCATCTTTATCTCCAATATAAAGCTTATCAATTATCTCCTATTTGAATTGGGAACAAATTCTCCCTCTCCTTTATCCACTAATGGCCGGCTAAGATAGCGGATTTTATCCCTGTGGTAGGCGCCAATATCAAATAGGGAAGGAAGAGAAAATCATCTTTTATCCTACTGTCCAATTTTGACTCAAATTCAAATTCAAATTTTAAGTCAAACTTAAATTAATTGAATTCTAAATTGAAAAACTTATCAAATAAGTTTAAATGGATAATTCTAGCTGTGTTCACACTATGTGAACACCTTCACATAAGTGATCCAAAATTTAAATTTAAATTTAAATAATCACATTATTTAAATTGTAATTAATTCTCAATTAATTATCCTTGAGTGTTTGATTTTAGAATTCTATAATTCAAAAATTCCTATTTTGCCCTTTAGTGTCTTGTGGAAATAAAATTACAAACTTATGGACCTATAATTTTGAGCTCTAATAAAATTAATAATTAATTAAACACTTTAATTAATTAATTAATCTTATTAATTCCAATAGTTACTCCACTGTAAACTTAAAATTGCACTCTCGTAATTATAGATATAAATTACTTCTAAACCGTGAAGTGTTCATGTGATGTAGTCATTGCATATAGATCAATCCTCCATACGTAATTCATAATTAGAGCTAGGTGAAATCCGTTAAGCTCTTTAATTACATCTTTATCCTTGAGTACCATTGATTTTCTAATGGACAGTGATTCATAAAACACATTCATGAATTGGAGCTCTTACTGGTCCAAGTATCGAATCAACCCTTAAGAGAATTATTTATCTACGTCTATCTCAAGAAGGAATGGATTCCAACTCGTATAATAACATTCCCGACTACCTACTTAATCATGTCTCTAAAATAGAAGGAATAGGATTCAGGATCTCAGAATCCGTACTGAGTAAATCAAAAGACATAAATCCATAAATAAGAATCTGCTAAGAACTCAGGATTAAGATCATTCTATATATGACCATCGGTAGACTTAATTAGAATTTCTATACTTAACATAAATTATTAGAAATTCATATTGTGTATGTGTCCTTGTTCCACATAATCTCATTATGCGAAATACACTCATTCAATATCTCGCCATATTAACAGTGTGGATAACACCGTTCCATTCTAAATGAGAATGACGTGTATTAATAATGTTTTAATTAAAGACTCCAAACTTTAACTAATATTCACTGCGACACCATTTTGATTATTATCCTTAAACATTATCCTCTCGCATATAACACTTATATACAATGTTTAAGGTCACATAAATAATCATGAAATTTTTATTGATATTCATAAAATATTCCTAAATATATGCACATAAAATAATGAATAAGTTCTTTTATTAAATAAATAATAAATATCTTATCACATCTCATGCTTCTAGGACACCAATCCCAACAAGACCGGCAATGGCATGAGGTTTATACTTGCTCTAAGGTCACATAGTGCCTTTCCAAAATACGAATTACCAATAGTGCAAGGAATGGTAAAACTACCTAGATCTTTTAACTTTGGTGGCAACTTCCTTTGCATGATGGCACTATACTCCTCAGTCAAGGCAACTGTTTCAAAATTCTCCAACTTCCTCTTGTCAGAGAGGATGTCCTTCATAAACTTCACGTAAGTTGGCATTTGAGCTAAGGCCTCCGCAAATGGAATGTTGATGTGAATCTTTTTGAATACCTCTAAAAACTTAGCAAATTGGTGAACCCGATTCTTTTTCTTTAACTGTTGGGGGAATGGAATTCCTGGCTTGTGCTTTTCGACCGGCAACTCCTGCTTTTCAATCTCCTCCCTTACATTCCCACTTGCATCTTCATCGTCAATCATTTGCTTCTTTTCTATACTCGACCTCACCGGTGGATCTTGTAGCTGCAAACCACTCCTTGTAAAAATAGCCTTACACTGCTTTTTAGGATTAGGAATGGTATCACTTGGAAGAGAACCTAGTTGCCTTGATGAACTAGAACTTGCCAATTGGCCCATTTGCACTTCGAAGTTTCGGATAGCTGCCACTTGAAGTACTCAACAAGGTGTCTGTCTTAGTCATGTATTGCTTAGTATCATCTATGTGTTGCTTAGTAGTCAATATGAATTGAGAAAATATATCTTCCAACAAACTCTTCTTTTCTTCTTACATAAACCCTAGAGGTGGGTTCAAGACATTCTGAGTGTTCTTATAAGAAAATTTTGGATGATTCCTGGTGTTTGAATTGGGGTTCGATTGCTACATATTGAAGTTCCCCATGTAGTTAGCTTGCTCTACCACAGACAAACAACTCCCATTTTCATGATTGGCTCCACAATATTCACAACAAGGAGTTGGAATATGCACCGAATTCACCTCTCTAGTATCCAGTTTCTTCACCAAAGCAGCCACTTGGCTCGTTAGAGCCGTCAAAGCATCAACCTCAACTACCCCTGTAGTTTTTCTCACCATAGTTCGCTCTTTCAAATACTTGTAATCATTTGCAGCCATCTCATCTAGAAGATTAAAAGCCACATCAACAGTCTTTCTCATTAATGCACCTCCTGTAGCAACATCCACCAATTTTGCATTGCTCATATCTAGACCGTTGTAGAAATACTGAATTTGCATCCATCTTTGCACCTCCTGATGAGGACATCTCCTGCACAACTCTTGAAATCTCTCCCAAGCTTCTGATAAAGTATCCCTATCATGTTGTACAAAATTAGTAATCTCATTTCTCATCTGAATGGTCTTGGATGGAGGAAAGTACTTAGCCAAGAACTTCTGAGCAAGATCATTCCAAGTGGTGAAGTGATTTGGGGGATGAGAGTAAAGCCAACTCCAAGCGTTGTCTCTGAGAGAAGCTAAACAGTCTTAATCTTATAGCATCATCTGAGACTCCTTAAACTTCATAGTATCACACAACTGCAAGAAACGTGCAATATGAGCATTAGGATCTTTACTAGGCAAACCCAACGGACAAGAGTTTTGAATCATGGATATGATCACCGGCTTCAATTCAAAGTTGTTGGCTTGAATAGCCAGAGTAGCAATGCTTGATGGTATCCCTATAACATCGGGGGTAGAATAATCCCCCACAGCCTTTATGTCAGGTTCTCTTTCTGCCATATCAACAATCACAAGCTTTTCTTTCTTCTTTTCCTGATTACATCTTCTGAAAGTCCGCTCAATCTCAAGATCAAAGACTGCAAGACTTTTAGATCATAGCATGCACTATAAGACACCTGACAAATTGCAAGAAAATAAAATAACGTAAGAGTTTAAATTAAAATTAAAAATACTTAGTATCAATATTGTTAATGCTAGTCCCTCGCAACTGCGCCAAAAACTTGATGTGATTTTTCGCAAGTGTACGAATCACACAAATAATATAATGAGTGAATAAGATATCGTTCCCACGGAGACTAGCTTAACAATTACTGAAATTAATATTTTTAACTTTATCTAGACAAATAAAATCTCTGAGATAGATCAAAACTGAAAAGAAAGTAAAATAAAATAACACTAATTATACGCAAAATAATTATGAAAAGAGATCAATGCAAAGGAAACACTAGAGCATACAAGTTTCACTAAGACAATTCCTATTTAATTCTAATTATTCGCTAACATCGCCTCCCATTCATGTAGTAGAATGAAAAAACCCTAATTTATCTAATAGCCCTTTTGAGGATGCTATTAAAAATATTTCTAACATGTAAATTCACATCACTAGATGTGAATCAAGATATCATAAAAATTCATTAAGTTCTTTAGTTTTTCTAAAATTGCTCTCGCAAGTCATAATGCTATCTATCAATGTCCTATGCACCTTACAGTTCCTTTTATTAGAAACTATTCCTAAAAATCTCCTTCTGGGTTTCAATTTAGGTTTTCAATTCAATTCAATAAGTGATCAATTTATTGAAAGTATTAAAAATAATAAACACATACATGAATGAAAAACTCTCAGTGAATAAACTTCATTGAAAGAAAATAATGGAATTCAAATATTCATGTCTTGGTTACACTTGTAGCCCTAGTCTAGAAATTTAGAACATCATTGAAAAAGAAAACATAATGACAATAAAATTTAACATAAGAAATTCAGGAAAGAGTAAAATGATTTGGCAAATTTGAAGTTGAACTTCGTTCTCAAACGAATCCTCTTCTCCTTCGTAGAGCCGTCTTCTCTCTTTTTCTTAGTTAAAAAGATGTAGAAAATAACCCTAAAAATCCTATTTATAGTGTTTTGAATCGTAATGGCATTATCATAAACTTTAGAACTCCACAACACTCATATTGGCAAAGATTCGAAGTAGTGCCGTGGCCCTACTATTTGGGCGCTGTGGCCCTTACCTGAAAAATAGCCTATCCACGCGATGCTTCGAAGTAGAGCCAAAGCCTAGGCTCTCTTCTCTCGGGTTTTTGTACTGCAAATGAATCATTTTAAGGCCTAGACGCCATCTTTCAAGGCCGAGGCTCTCCAATCTCAAGTTAGCTCCAAAAATTACTCCAACACTCACCTACAAACTCCGAATGATGCCAATATGCAAAACCAACTAAAATTATGTAAATTAACTACTACAACTACTCTAAAACCAACAAAACACTCAATTAGATGTATCAAAAGATAAGCATAAATCCAATGTATCAACAATCCATCGGGAGATGAGCTCTTGTGGTATTTCCAGGTCAACATATTGTTCTTGGGTGGTAATGGGAATAAGACACTTATCTAACTTGCATGACTGTATGTATTCTCTAATGGCAGGTCTGGTATTAATGATAAGTTGTCTAATAGTACGACAATGTATTTCAAAAATATTGTATGGACTTAACAAAGGAGGAATTGACTCTTCTACTATGACAGTTTCACGAATGTAAGAATATTCTACTAGGTTTTCTATTTTGGAGGCAAGGAATTTTTTACAAGAGTTGGGAATAGTAATAGATGAGGATAATCTAGCTGGTTCTAAGAGTTGGGTTGATTTCTGGGTATGAGTATCCGTGGTGTGTGTGAATTTCTCCTCCTACTCTTCTTCCTTCCTATATTCTTGAATACTTTATGAATATCATTGAAAATTCTGTGAATATTTATGTGACCTTAAATATTTTATGTAAGTGTTATATACAAGAGGATAATATTTAAAAATAATAATCGAATAATGTTCATAATGAATTTAATTAAAGTTACGGAATCTTTAATTAAAACATTACTAATACACGTCATTTCCATTAAGAATGAAATTGTGTTAACTGCATCATTAATATAGAGAGATATTTAATGAGTGTATTCTGTATAATTATATTATTTAGATTTGGCACACATACATAATTTGATATTCTGATAATTTCCGTTAAGTATAGAAAATTAAATTTGAGTCTACAGATGGTCATGTGTAGAATGATCTTAATCCTGAGTTATTAGTAGACTCTTATTTATGGATTTGTATTTTTGGACTTACTCGGTATGGATTTTGATATTCTAAATCTTATCCCTTGTATTTTGGAAACATGACGAAATGAATAGGCGGGAATGCTAATACACGATATGGAATCCATTCCTTCTTCCTTGAAGAAGTAGATAAATAATTCACTTGAGAATTAATTCAATACTTGAATAAGTAACGAGCTCGTATTCATGAATGTATTTTATGAATATATTATTCATTAAAGAATCAGTGGCACTCAAGGATAAAGATTACCCGACTCTAATTATGAATTATTCATGGAGAATTGATCTATATGTAGTGACTATATCAAATGGACACTAAGTTCTTAGAAGTAAATTCTGTCTATAATTTTGAGTGTAATTCCAAGTTTTTAGTGGAGTACCTTTTGAAATTAATAGGATTAATTAATTAATTAAAGAGTTTAATAATTATAAATTTTATTGGAGCTCAGAATTATAGGTCCATGAGTCCCCAAATCATCCTTGTAATATTTCCGAGACAAGGTGAATTATTAGGATTTAATATTACTCAAAATAAATAATATGATTATTTAATTAAATCCATTTTGAAATACACTATGATGGGACCACAAGAGGCCACACGCCCAGGTACAAAGAGGTGTAGGGGCATGTGGCTGATACGCCCAAACGTGTACAAAAAAAGCGGTCAATTGTAGCACAATTAGGACGGTCGATCCCACGAGGAGGTGTCAAAATACGGATGCCATAATATTTTTTCTTGGTTGTTGGCCATTGTTTTAATTCTCATTTCTAACATGTGATATACCTTGTCAATGAACAATCATGCTTATAGACATAAGAGAATATTCAATTTGATTACGGTATAATGTTGTATTTGTATTTTAAAAGCATGTGGAGAATAGATATTTTTATTTCTTAAATATGAAACGTGAAATATCCATCAAATAAGTGTGAAGGGCAGTAAAGGATGCAATAGTGAAGATATAAAGTAGTAAACGTAAGGATTCTGAAGAAATATAGATAGATAAATAAGCAAATGAATAAACAAATAGGCCTAGGGAGAAAAAAATGAAGGAAAAAAAAAGGTAAGAAAGACTAATGAAACATGAATGTAACAATATGAAGTACTAAATGATAGGAAATGTAAAGGAATACAAATAAATAAGCAAACAGATGAATGGACAAATGAATAAATGGAGAAAACAGGAAGAAAAAAATTACAATATGAATATCGCAATGTTTTTATTTGGCAATCATGGCTCAAGTATTTGATATTTTCACCAACGTGTGATGAATAAACCGTTTTGTGGCTGCCTACTATGGGCAACTGCACAAAAATAGGAAGATTAGCAAGATATCATATCCATCGTACAAATTATAACTTGTATTCCACGGAAAATGACCAACCGGAATAAAATATGATGTTGTCCAAAGACTACCTGATGAATCAAAAGAAAAAGGAAAAGGCAGAGATTTCATTACATATACAAAGCGGGCAGAAAACAAAAACCAAATCAGAGAGGCTGAAAAATTTAAGAGGACCTAAAGCTATTTGCTCGGGAACAGAAAAAAGGGAGGGAAAAAAGAAAAAAAAAAGGAGAGAAAAAAACTAAAACTGTCATTGCACTGCATTATATGCAATGAAATGGAGATTGATCAACAGTAGACAACTCTGACTAAATCACTGAGGATTAAAAGATAAAAAAGATATTACAGGGACAAAAAAGTATATATTATATAGATAAATGAATCCCAACTCAAAAAGTGAAAATACAAATATGATGGTTAGAAAGTAACTTGAAATCACAGAAAAATAGGATACGTAAATAAAAACTGGTATAAAAATGAAAACCCAATATCGGAAAAAGGGAGCTAGTATATGTGTAAACAACTTTTGAAGTTAAATACTAATCCGAAGAAGGAAAAAACATGAGAATAAGCAAAAGAAATAAAAAACAGAGAGTTAACAACTATAAGCCAAGAAACGTAGACAAAAATAGAATCCAAATGAGGAAAATTTATTCACAGTAATCTCTGAACAAACCATATTAAAGTCAATGTGTAAAGGTTGATTATCTTCATCATTGCCATGTAAAAAGGGGAAAAAAAAAACAACGGAAGGTAAAACGTATGAAATGAAGATATGTATATAAGCATGTTATTAAGACATAACTAACTGCAAATCAACACTGGAGCAGCAATAAGTCATGGAACATGATAAAAAAAAAAAGAGAAAGAATAGACAGATATCAACAACATTTATCAAGAATAAAAAGATTTTTTTACGAGACCTCTACATCAGTAACAACCATTGCTTAAATAACAGAACTATACATAAACAAAAACAATGAAAGAAAAATGGGACATATTAATAATGCTACAGGAAACGAATATATCCAATATCAGCAAAGACATAAAAAAGTTATCAGCAGAAGTTGTTAATAGTACCTGAAGCGCTTCAAATACTATCTTAACTATGAGACATCAGCCAACGAAAGGGAAAGATAGGTTGTCAACAAAGCAGTAAATGATCGGGAATAGAATGAAGGAGTAAATGATCATAGGCGAAACAAAACTGATCAGTGAATGATCAGAGATGAAACAAAGGAAAAGGAACGCCAAGTGCAAGAGAAAGGGCCACAAACATATATGATAAATCAATACAGAGCAGCATCATTCATAAATAAGTAATAAAGAAGCAGACATGAACATTAAATGGCCTGTAATAACATAACACGTAACAACACATACTGGATTTACAAAAAATAGGGCATCAAAATCTCTTAATTAAACTATAAAACCAATACCGTATTTAGTATGAGAGAAGAGCCGACCAAACGAAAAAAGAAAAAAAAAAGGACTGAACAGAAGAGAAAGAGAGAAGAAAAAAGCAGGGAAAAACAATCTTTTCCCCTAAAATTGGTACGAATTCTAGATAATGGATAAAGAAAGAAACTGGCAATTCATTTAATACCTCTGCAGCAAAATGGGTACAAATCATCAAGGTAGGAAGACAAATCAGCACTATAGGGAGCACAGATCATCATTTTAATAATTAAAACAAAAAACCATCGAGGATTATTCATACCCAGTAGAAAATGAGCCAAGGAAAAATGCACCGACCTACATAAACTGTCTGCACACAAAAATCCATCAAAGCCGAAGATAAAGCACGTGGATCAACAAAACACCTTTTGTTAGTCAACAGAAAATTGCAACAGATATTGCTGAGCATGAAAAAATTTATACAAAGCAGCCATTAAAAAAAATTGAAAGAAAAAAATGCACTCCAACAAAAGGACATAAAAACCCTAACCAAAACCGTTAATCAAACCGACAGAGAAGCAACGAAAAAAAAATCAGAGAGCTCCCCACTAAGAGCACAAAAAAATTTCAACATAAATCACAAATGAAAGTAGCGGAAGAGCCTTGAAGAAGCCGATAAAAACCCCAAATTTCCAGCCAAATCAGACAAAAGGGGCAAATGAAGAAAAAAGCAATGAAACTCCCAAATCTTTGCGCCCAAATGATACAAAATGAACAAAAACACTTAAACCACAAAGGAAGAAATGCAGCATTACGACCAAAACCAACCGAGAGAGTAGGATCAGACTGGGAGGGGAAAAAAAGCACCGAAGAAGCCAAGAAGAAAGAAATCGAGAGAGATCGAGAAAGAAAAATGCATAAGCCCGTAGAATGACCAAAAGGCCCAGGCCGGAAACAAACGGGGAAGAAAAAAAGAGAAAATTTGATAAAA
Source organism: Morus notabilis (assembly GCF_000414095.1). Taxonomy (NCBI): domain Eukaryota; kingdom Viridiplantae; phylum Streptophyta; class Magnoliopsida; order Rosales; family Moraceae; genus Morus; species Morus notabilis. Next base: position 70,877 of record NW_010361505.1, read on the forward strand.
GAGACTACAATAAAACAGAAATTGGGGATCTAGACCACTTTTTTTATAACAAAAAACTATGACGTGTATCTTACGTGCCAAAAAATTCCGTTTCAGGCAAATTATAACCTGTTAAAATTCAGGTCAATTTTTTTTTTCATTCTTACCATGTACGTCTAAATCCTGTAGCATTTAGCTAGCCTTCTGTTTTCAACTATTCGTAAAATGCTGTAGCATTCTAACAGCATTTTGTACATTAGTCATTGTCAAAATGTTGTAGCATTCTGACAACATTCTGTTATATTAGTCATCAAAATACATAAAACACTATTTTATTTTACACATAATGTTTAGCAGCGTTTCCAAAACACGTGATGCATCCACAACCCACTTGCCCACATTCCGCTGCTACACCCTCTCTGCATGCCCAGCATCAAGTTTTAGGGAGTCGATGCCTTACTTGTGCTTCCTACAACACGAACAAACTTAATGAGCTTTTGCTCCGTAAGTATCAATAGGTCATAACAGATGCAATAATTATGCATACCCATATATGCATTCATGTCATATAGCCTAGTACAGAATTCTAAACGACTTTCGTTCTGTGTTTCTCATTCTTTTCATTCTTGTTTACGGATAACATATCGTTATATGGAATGGTTTCCGTGTTTCATTTTCTTGTCTTTTACTTCTTAGGGGCCCTGTCCTGTTGTACCATAGCGCGCATAACCATTTAGGAGTGGGGTAGCTAACCAATCTAACTTAGTCACGGTTTCATATCTTTCATAGTCTCATAATAACCTTTCCTTTGAAGGCTGGTACAAACAAGACTTTTAGTCTCTTACCGTTTATCAATTTTCTCATTGAAACGGTAACTTTAGTTAAATCTTATGAATTTGTGCATTATTGAGCATTTTATCATGAGATTAACTTTTCGTTAAAGTTTAACCTTTCATTTCTCTTAGTTTGATCTTGACTTAACATCGATACATACTTTTTGCAGAATAAAGTTCTACGATTACATAAGTCTTGTAGATACTTACCTAACATAGTATCTAACATTCAAAATTCTACTATATGCACAATTTTTGTGCAACATAAAAAAGTAAGCTTGTTCGTGATATAGCCATAGAAAAACTATTGTACTTACCAAAGTTTTGCTAACAATGCGTCATTTGTCTCCCTTGACGCTTTCCAACTTCAACCGTTAATCGGTCCTATTGCATAAATTTTTCGATCGTTAGATTCAGAATCTAAGATCAATAATTACATTGAAATTTACTTCGAAAAAGTCTACAATCCTTATGTTTGGTATCAACCTCAAACCATTTCCTATCTCAAGAATTTGCACTAAAATCGTGCAAATTACTCAGTCATGGGCCTAATTTTCAATTTTGGTCCAAAACTGTGAATTCTCGTTGTGTTCGGTTTCTAACCATCACCGATTATCGAAACATATTTCTTTTCACACTTTAGTCCCATACTCCTCTTGAAATCCAGTTTTAGTTCAAATTACTCGAACTAAATTTTGGCAGAGTTTCGCCTTATTTTTCTCGTTTCCCGAGTCTTTTAATAACTCGTTCTACTTCTGATTTCGGTACCTGGAGTCAAGATTTACATTCCTGAACACAAATTCCAACATAAAATTGAACAAAACATATGTTCTTTCTTAATCTAGGCTCACGGATTTTCGATAGAAATCCACCAAAACTTTATTCAATCATCTTAACACTTACACCGTTAAACTCTTATTACGATACTCTACAAAACCTCAATTTCAATTTTCACTTAAACGGAAGTTTTTCTGAGATGGGTTACTATTCATCTAAATCAAGAAAATATAGAATTCTCACGAAAACTCTGAGATGGGTTACGTTTCTACCGGACTGAACGGAAGAAATCTCAATGAAAATGCTTGATTTTCCTTTCTCCGTCTCTCTCTAACAACTCTCTGTCTTTTTTTTTCTTCGTCACTTTCTCACGTTTTTTTTCCAAAACTTTTCTCTGTTATGCTTCACGTTGGCATTAGCAAGTTTTTGTTGTTCTTCAACGTGAGAAATAGCCTTAGTACACTTAGGTAGTTTTACAAGGTAAGTTACCAATGTGAGTCATCTTCCAACCAAGCGTATATAATGACAGGTGGTGTTGTTGCATGTGAGGTATATATCCACCTCCACCTCATGGTAACAACAATTCTTTTTACTTACTTCTCTTTTTTTTAACGTACCTAAAGATAATCTAATATATATATAACTTGGTTTTTCTCTTTTTCTAACGTACTTAAGAATAATCTAATATATATATATATATACTATAACTTAAAGATAATTTAATATATATATATATGTATATATATATATTAAAACTTTGTTCAGCCTACTTTTATTCTTTACTATATCCAAGATACGTGCTAGCAAATGAGTGGGTTCTATACTCCTCAAATTTTTCTTGTCGAGACCTAACCTTCCGTTTCTCAAAACGAGTCTCTCTCCGGTATTAATAATTTCACAATCAGTACAGGTTCTATACTACTTTTCTGGACTGCCGAGTACCATGGGTCAAACTTCTCATGTTCAACCCAATTCTCTTGGGTATCTCATTAGTCAATTTCTTTTTCTGAAATTTTCATCTTAATTGATTCAGAATTGCCCAAAACGCGTACCCTTGCGGTACTCATTTTTTTTGGCAGTTTCCCGCTTTAACTGACTCGGGAAAATTCCGTTTCAGGAACTTTTGCTATTTTCCTTACTTCTAATATTTCTATTCTTTTTCTAGCTGATCATTTGGTCACAAACCAAACATTTTAGTTTTTTCTAACTAAAATATACCCGCTAAAATTTCTAACCTTTGACCGATATTTCACTATTCATAAGTGATATTTATGAATTTTCTCTGTAAAAATATTCGTATTATAACTTTACACTTTCGGGAGATTTTACCCCGTACATAAAGTTTTTACATAACATTTTCTTGATTACATAAAAAATTCTACTACTTACTATTCCGGAAAGAATTTCGGTCAAATACTGGACTGTCCGGATTAGACCTAAATTTTTTCCGGTCATTACATTCACCCCTTCTTAAGAAATTTTCGTCCCGAAAATCAGAACAAATGGGGGTATTTTCTTCTCATCTCATCTTCACGTTCCCATGTTGCTTCTTCCACTTTTTGATTCCTCCACAGTATCTTTACAAGTGGAATACTTCGATTACGAAGACGCTTCTCTTCTCGTGCAAGGATTTGCACTGGTTGTTCCTCATAAGTCATGTCATCGTGAATCTATATTGGTTCATGTTTTATAACATGGGATGAATCGGGTACATACTTCTTTAACATAGAGACGTGGAATACATCATGTACCGCAGCTATTTCTGGCGGTAACGCCAATCGATAGGCTACTTTTCCCATTCGTTTAACAATCTGGAAAGGTCCTATATACCTTGGGCTCAATTTGCCTTTCTTGCCAAAATGCATAACACCTTTCATAGGTGCGATCTTCAAGAAGACTGAATCCTCTTCATTAAACTCCAAGGGTCTTCTACGCTTATCAACATAGCATTTCTGACGGTCCTGTGCCGTCTTCATTCTCTGATGGATTTTCTGGATGGATTCAACCGCCCCCTGAATGAATTCCGTCTTATGCAATTGCTTCTCCTTAGTTTCATACCAATGAATGGGAGATCTACATTTTCTTCCATACAAAGCTTCATATGGTGGCATACCAATTGAAGCTTGATAACTGTTGTTATACGAGAATTCAATCAATGACAGTTTCTTATTCTATGCGCCTTTAAAATCCATCACACATACCCTAAGCATATCTTCTAAAATTTGGATGGTACGTTCCGATTGTCCATCAGTCTAAGGATGAAAAGCTGTGCTAAATCTTAATTCTGAGCCCATGGCATCGTGCTTCAGCTCAGTTCTCGGTAGCCCCATCTGAAAATCCATAGTGATGTGCTCCCATTTCCATCCAGGAACAGGAAGAGGTTGCAACTCTCCCGTCGGCTTCTGATGCTCAGCTTTAATCCGGAGGCAAGTCACACATTCTGAGATATACTCACGAACGTCCCTTTTCATGCCTCTCCACCAATACTATCTTTTCAGGTCCTGGTACATCTTTGTACTTCCCGGATGTATAGCATACCTCGATTTGTGTGCCCCTTCAGAATCGTCTTCTTTACCTCACCCGCCTTAGGAACAGCAAGGCGATTGTGGAAATACAAAGCTCCATCCTTTCAGATTCTCCAATCCTCGAATTGCTTTCCATTCTGGATCCGAATCCAAATTCCTTGGAGGTGTGGATCCTGCCATTGATTATGCTTAACCTATTGCACAATATCCGGTGTAGAGGTCAGATTATACACCATAGCCTGGTTATGATCTTTGTAGAACTGAAGATCATACTCACTCACCACTTCAGTCCTTTTCCAATCTTCCAAAACTAATGACGCCAGAGGCCCCGTCGTCTTCCTACTAAGGGCATCAGCCACCACATTAGCTTTTCCAGGATGATATTGTAGAGTGAAGTCGTAATCTTCCATATACTCTACCCATCTCCTTTGCCTGAGATTCAAGTCTTTCTGAGTAAACAAGTACTTTAGACTTTTATGGTCAGAAAAGACCTTAAACTTTGCTCCATAGAGATAACACCTCCATATCTTCAGAGTAAATATTACCGCTGCTAGTTCCAAATCATGAGTGGGGTAATTTCGTTCATGTGGTCTTAATTGGCGAGATGCATACGCTACCACGCATCCTTCTTGCATTAAGACACATCCAAGCCCACTCCCCGAGGCATTAGAATACACCTCATATGGTTCCTCACTATCAGGAATAGTCAAGACTGGTGCACTTGTCAGTCTGACCTTCAATTCCTAAAAAGCATTTTCACACTCAGCATCCCACTGGAATCTGACTTCTTTCTTGGTTAACCGAGTCAGCGGTGCAGCAATACTCGAGAAGTCTTTCACGAAACGCCGATAGTACCCTACAAGTCCGAGGAAACTATGAATCTCCGCTACATTCTTTGGCCTTTCCCACTATAGCACAGTCTCGATCTTGGAAGGATTTACAGAAATTTCCTATCCAGAAATCACATGCCCAAGGAACTTCACTTCTGTCAGCCAGAAGTTACACTTCTCCTTTTTAGCATACAACTGGTGTTCTCGAAGAGTCTGAAGAACAATTCTCAAGTGTCGCTCATGTTCTTCCCAAGTCTTCAAGTACACCAGTATGTCGTCAATGAAGACGATCACGAACCGATCCAAGTACGGCCGAAAAACATGATTCATTAGATCCATGAATGCAGCCGGGGCATCCGTCAACCCAAAAGGCATTACAAGAAACTCGAAGTGTCCATATCGAGTTCTGAAAGCAGTCTTCAGAATGTCTCCCTCCTTTATTTTCAGTTGATGCTACCCAGACCTCAAGTCAATCTTAGAGTAGAACAGTGATCCACCCAACTGATCGAATAACTCATCGATCCTCGGCAGTGGGTATTTGTTCTTCACAGTCACCCTGTTCAATTGATGGTAGTCAATGCACAACCGAAGAGATCCGTCATGCTTCTTTACAAATAGCACCGGTGCACCCCAAGAGGAAATACTATTCTGGATATACCCCTTTTCTGCCAGCTCCTCAAGCTGCGTGCTTAATTCCTTCATCTCCGCCGGAGCCATCCGATATGGAGGAATGGAAATAGGTGTCGTTCCTAGGACCATATCAATACAGAATTCAATCTCCCGATCTGGCGGTAAACCAGGTAGCTCATCAGGAAATACATCTGTAAACTCATACACTACAGGGATTCCCGTACTATCTCCAGTTATTTTGGGTTCACCTTCTAAAGTAAGAAGAGAAGAAAAACATGCCAAGTTCCTCCGTCCCCCAACGCTGTACTTCAACAGTCGTTCCCCCAGGACTGGGTTCATATCCGCCTGATAAGAAATCACTGTTCCGGAATTCGTCACCAAAGTTACTTTTCTACGGTAGCAATCAACAATCACACCATACCTTGACAGCCAATCCATTCCGAGTACCACGTCAAACAGGCTCATCGGAAGGATAATCAAATCTGCTCTCAATCGCTCACCGCCAATCGTGATTTCACACGATTTACACACACTCATTACCTCTACACATCCCAGTGGAGAGTTCAAAGTCATCGGGACTTCTAAATTCTCAGATTTCAGTTTCAATGTTCGTACAAAAGAACTTGATATAAACGAGTGTGTGGCACCTGTATCAAACAACACGTGAGCAAAAGAATGAGATATTAGAATCATACCCTCAACTACTGCATTGCTGGTCTGACCTCCAGAGCTGCCTCCTGTCAAGGTATAAGCTTGTCCCTGTACTTTCCCTTTTCCCCTGTCACCAACATTAGGCCGTTGGGTCGGAGGCCTATACTGTTGTGGTGGAGGTGGTTGTACCAGTCTCAGCGCTTGAGGCCAGAATTATGTATACGGAGGTGGTTGATAAGTCGGCACAGGAGGGTATGACATCCGTTGTGGCTGATATGGTGGCATGTACTGTGGTGGCCCTTCTTGACTGTAGGAAGCGTCACTTTGGGCTTGTTGAGCCGGCGGCCGATTAGGACAATTCCTCCTAATATGACCCACCTGCCCACAATGGTGACACCTAGGCCCGTATGGAGCATTTCTGTCACTTCCGGACGAACTACTGCCACCGCTTGTCATTTCTCCAACCGTCTGCCCCTGGTTGTGATTTCTCCTACCACTCCGTTGTGGCCCACCTGAATCAGAAGGTCTACCAGAGATAGAAACCCGACCAGTTGCCTCTTTACTTTGGTGATAGGCCAAGTTATCCTGCTACACCTTTGTAGCAGCAGCTACCAAATCCCGGAAATTCTGAATCCTTAAAGCCACCAATGACCTCCTCACATAATTCTTGAGGCCCTTTTCAAATTTAAGACATCTAAGGTGTTCAGATTCCACCAAAGATGGCGCAAACTGGGATAAGTCATTAAACTTGGCCTCATACTTCCTTACAGACATGTCACCTTGCAGTAGAGACATGAATTCCAGTGCTTTTTCATCCCTATAATCTCTGAGGGAAATACTATTCATTGAACAGTGTCTAAAATTACTCCCAGGTCAGTCCTGTAACATCTATTCTTTTCTTGACCTGTTTCCACCAAGTATTCACTAAGCCCTCCATCTTGTATACCGCAAAGTCCACCAAGTATTCATCTGGAACTCCCATAGTACTCAAATGCTTGACTATGGAGTCTAACCATAACTCTGCCTCCTGGGTCCTCCCTCACTATTAAACGAGGGGATAGGCGCACGCCTAAATTCCCGGAAGTACCATTGCTTGGTATCCCCAACCGGCCGCTCGTTTTGAGCTCTAATGGCCATGCCTTGAAAGGCAACATACATGGCATCCAGAAATCCTTAATTTCGTTGTGTCGATTGATTAGTTGGTCTACGACGAAGTGCCATTTCCTTTAACTGAAATAAAACTAGACTATTCAGTGGATCACAGATGTCACAAATGTATGTACAATCCTGGGGTTTCTTAACCTAGGTCTCTGATACCACTCTTGTCACGCCCCCCAAACATGGTGGGTGACGTGGAGCTCGATTAGGGGTTAATAAAGCAGATTCCCAGATGAGCCCCACTCAACTGCATTAAAATATAAATAACTTACAGAATTTCAGAGCCTCTGACACACAGGGCTCCACCTCATAGGACATACAATATCGTACATACATGCTCATGTAAATAATCATTACAACAGACATCAACCACAGTTTAGTTAATCCAAATATTACATAACTTTACAGAAATTTTCAAATTCCTTACATTTGTCTAAGAGGATGAACTCAATCCTCACTTGATCCAACAGTAGCAATCTTCCGTTATCCCACACCGCTCCTAGAGTCTCCTGGGAGGGGTTTAATACAATTGAAACATAAAACGTGAGCGAAAGGCCCAGTAGGATATAATTTGAAATGACTTCAAAATAATTGAGTAGATAAATATATGAATGAATAAGAAAATAAAATTAGACATTCAGTCCCGACAGAACAGCCGGAACCTCACATCCTTTTTCTCAAAAGAAAAAAAACTGAAAATAACCGTATTATAGGCTTCAGCAAGTAATTAGTACAAATTACTTACCTAACCAAGTGCCTCGCCTACCCGGACTGAGTTTCGGGTTCTGCCCCCGAGGATGCACTCTCCGCATCCTATCTAGGCTTACAGCAATAGACTCTCTTACCGGTTCACAAGATCTCTTTATTAAGAAATCATTCATTAACATTCTGAAATCGTTAACATGCCCCCACGAACTACTCAAGCCGCGGGCCCCATGACTGGGCAAGCCATGAGGTTCCATGACTAATCAAGCCATGGTTTTCAAAGTGTTTTTCTTTCACAAACCAATCCCTTTCTTTAAAACATTTTCAAGGCCAAATCTTCTTTTAAAAATAGGCTCACAAGGAAAAAGGATAGAAATCCTACCTCGCACTTTCAAACCTGGGACTAGCATTGCCTTTTCCGGCTTTCGCTTCCTCAAGTCCCTTCAGTCTGAATCCTCAGTGATCACTGATGCAAGACAACACTTTAGGATTAATTCTCATTCCTGAAGCAATCCAAATCTCAATTTCCAACCAAGATTTCCTATTAGTGTGCCCTAATCCATTTTCATGTTTCAAATTATCATTTCAAGGGTTTTCAATCTCAAAACAAGGATTAAAGATGCTAATCCATTCATCTCAAGTCCCCAAATGAAGCTAATTTGTGTTCTCCCCGAAAACAGGGGTCAAAACAACAATTTCAGGCCAAAAAGCATCAAACCCGTGTGCACCGGTTGACCGGTGACAGAGCAGTACATTACCACCGATCGACTAGTGGTGTGCACTCCGGTCGACTGGACAGGTCGTCCGGTCAGGCCAATGCAATCCGGTCGACCGCACAGGTCGACCGGTGGAATCAACTACGCGAGAGAAGCTCGCGGAAACCAGTCCAAAACCTGCAAATCTCAGTCCCAAATCGAGATATTTCAAAGGAAAACCACTTGATCTGGGTTCTAGGTCCTAAAACAAGTCCAAAGAACCTAAGATCTCTAATTTCTACTCTAGTTTTACTCAAAAACCATCAAAATCCGATTTGAACCAAAAATAAGTTTTGAAATTCAAAAACTTGAGATTCAAGAGAGGTTCTTTCAGTAATCTTACCTCGAATCCTTCTTTTGACGCTGAAAACTTCTTTAAATCTTTCTTTGGTTCAAGATACGTTTGATTTGGGACAAAAATGAGAGAGAGAGAGAGAGCACGGGAGAGTGGGAGAGAGTGAGAGGTGCACGGGAAAGGAAAGGAAAAAGGAAAGGAAAAGGAAAAAGGAAAGGAAAAAGGAAAAAGAAAAGAAAAGGAAAAGGAAAAGAAAAGGACATGTGTACAATATTTTAAAACAACAGTCCAGAAATGCGCCCATACACACTTCTGGGTTAAAATAAATTACTGAGAATAATTTAAATACCTTAGAACTATTTAAACTCACACGTCAGAAACATTTATTAATCAAAACTCAATTAATTACATCAGATTAGGCACACTAATAATCCCAATTACCTTAATTAATCTCAATTAATTCTTCAGGGTGTTACACAAACCATCCCTCCATGGAAGTAGACAACCTTTACAATCTTAACACGAATAAGATCCCCAAATCTTATTCCATCCATTGTGGACCTTTTATTTAGACTGTTATCGAATCACCATGTATTCTATGTATACCTCGTATACAATAGTAATCCGATATGTTACCAACAACCTAGGAGTATTTATATTTGCTCAATTAATCATATATTCAACAAATGAAAGTAAATAGGACACTACTTATTAAACATGAATAACCTTTTTTTATTAATATCAAGATTTCAATTTATAGAAAATCCCTAGAATCGATTTTCTATCCTTAGAGAACATATAGATCCCAACAATCTCCCACTTTCCCTAAGCGAGTAAATGTGACATATTGCGCAACCCCATCCCTTCGACGTGTTCTTCGAATCTTCTGGCCGCCAAAGTTTTCGTGAACGGGTCAGCAAGATTGTCCTCTAATGTGATTTTGCAAACCGTCACATCTCCACTCTCTACAAAGCCTCTGATAATGTGATATTTTCTGTCAATGTGCTTACTCTTCTTATGATGCCTAGGATCCGTGGTATTAGCTACTGCTGCACTGTTGTTACAGTAGAGCACCATAGCTTTATCCATACCAGGAACGACCTCAAGGTCATTAAGGAACCTGCGGAGCCATACCGCTTCCTTAGATGCCTCACTAGCAGCCACATACTCGGCTTCCATGGTCGAGTTAGCAATGCATGATTGCTTAACACTCCTCCACACAACGACACCACCTCCAAGGGTAAAGACAGATCCTGAAGTCAATTTTCTAGAATCCTGATTTGATTGAAAATTAGAATATGTGTACCCTATAGGAACAAGTTCCTGACCGGAATACACTAACATATAATCCCTCATTCTCCGTAGATACTTGAGTATATGCTTGACCGCAGCCCAATGGTTCGGTCTCGGATTCGACTGATATCGACTTACCATACCAACCGCAAAACAAATGTCAGGCCTAGTGCATAACATGGCGTACATAAGACTACCTACCACAGATGCATAAGGTACGTCTTTCATATGCTTCCTTTCCTCCGATGTCTTAGGACAGTCATCTCTAGAAAGTTTGATTCCCATCCTGAAGGGTTGAGCACCTTTCTTGGAATCTTTCATAGAAAACCTCTCAAGTACCTTGTCAATGTATGAAGCTTGGGAGAGTGCTATCGTTTTGTTCTTTCTATCTCTAAAGAGTTGAATTCCAAGAACATAACTAACATCTCCTAAGTCCTTCATGTCAAATTGTTTGGCCAACCAAACTTTGACAGATGATAGTGTTGCTACATCATTTCCGATAAGCAAGATATCATCCACATAAAGCACAAGGAAAACCACCTTCTCGTTCTTGATACATTTATAAACACATGGTTTATCAATGTTTTGTTCGAATCCATAGGTTTTGATCACTTGATCAAACCTAATATTCCAAGAACGAGATGCTTGCTTTAATCCATAGATGGATTTAAGCAACTTGCATACCTTGTCTTCTTGGCCTTTAGCCTTGAACCTGTCTGGTTGTATCATATAGATGTCCTCCTCAAGAGAGCCATTCAAGAAAGCTGTCTTGACATCCATTTGTCAGATCTCATAATTGAGAGCAGCCGCAATGGATAAGAGAATGCGGATTGACTTTAACATTGCTACAGACGAGAAGGTTTCTTCATAATCGATTCCTTCCTTTTGCGTATAGCCCTTTGCTACATGTCTTGCCTTGAAAGTTTCCACTTTCCCATCCGCTCCTCTCTTCCTCTTGTATACCCACTTACACCCAATCGGTTTTATGCCTTGAGGTAAGTCTACAAGATTCCAGACCCCGTTGGAATCCATAGATTCCATCTCGGTGTTCATAGCCTTTTGCCAAAGACTAGAATCAACATCCTCCATAGCTTCCTTGTACGTAGCCGGATCGTTAACATGTTCTATGGATTCTGCCTCAAAGACTTCACCATTGAACATATACCTATCAGGTTCCCTAACAATCCTCCCACTATGATGAAGCTCCAACGGTTGTTGATTCTCTAGTGGTTTTTCCACAGGGTTTCCAGTGACTTTAGGAACATCCAAACCCGAAGTCATTTCCTCAAGCACCACTTTGCTATGAGGTTTAAAGTCTTCCATGTAACTTTCCTCGAGGAATATCACATGTGTGGAGACGAAGACTTTATTTTGTTCCGGATTATAAAACAGGCCACCTTTTGTCCCTTTTGGATAGCCAACAAATAAGCACACTTCTGATCGTGACTCCAACTTCTTCGCTTCCTTATCCAGGACGTGTGCCGGACAACCCCAAATTCGAATATGATTCAAATTAGGTTTCCTACTCATCCATAACTCGAAAGGAGTTTTAGGAATCGATTTAGAGGGAGCGTTATTCAGAAGATAGCATGCAGTTTGTATGGCGTGCCCCCAAAATGACAAAGGTAATGTGGAGTAACTCAACATAGACTGAACCATATCCAATAAGGTCCTATTCCTTCTCTCAGCTACACCATTCTGTTGAGGAGTACCAGGTGCAGTCAACTGGGATTGTGTCCCATTCTCTATCAAATGTCCTAAGAACTCATCCGATAGGTATTCCCCACCTCGATCCGATCGAAGTGACTTAATAGATTTGCCTAATTGTTTCTCCGCTTTAGCCTGAAATTCTTTGAACTTGTCAAAGGTTTCACTTTTGCGGGTAATCAAATAGACATATCCATGCCTCGAGTAATCGTCAATAAATGTGACGTAATACTCATACCCACCACGTGCTTCTTTGTTCATGGGACCACAAACATCCGTATGCACAAGTTCTAAAAGTTCCTCGGTACGACTACCCTTGGCAGCAAAGTGGCTTTTGGTTATCTTACCCTCCAAACAGGATTCGCATTGTGGCCAAGGTTCAACCTCATACAAGTCAAGGCATTCCTCCTTTACCATCCTTTGAATTCTGTTAAGGCCTATGTGACCTAGTCGTAAATGCCAAAGATATGATTTGTTAGAGTGAGAAGGCTTATGTCTTTTAGAGTTCCTCTCCAATTCTGTATCAAGTAGTGAGTGCATCTTAGGTTTGATAAAATAAAGATTTACATGCATCCATTACAAATAAGAGAATTGTTTTTCCTAATAACAACTTTATCATTAAAAGAAACTGAATAGGAGTCTTTAATTAAACAAGCTACCGAAATTAGGTTCCTTTTGAAACTAGGAACATAAAAACAATGTCTCAAGACAATAAATCTAAATTCGTCGAAGTAAAGATGCACATCTCCCATTACTTCAGCTCGCACCAACGTCGCATCACCGGTTCTTAACGTGAAGTTCTCCTCACGCAGACTTCTCGTTACCTTGAACCCCTGCAGAGAAATACAAACATGGTTAGTGGCTCCAGAATCTATAATCCAAGTATCCTTAGATTCTTCCACTAAACAAGCCTCAAGATACAAGATATCGAAATTACCTCTTTGCTTTTGCATAGTCAGGTAGTCTCTGCAATCCTTTTTGAAGTGTCCCTTCTTCCCACAGAAAAAACATGTAGCCTTCTTAGGATCCACCTTCTGCTTCTTAGTCTTGGTAGACTTCTTAGGAGTAGGTGCCTTCGCCGCAGGCTTGTTCCCCTTGTTCTTCCCCTTTGCCTTCTTCCTTATGGGATTAGGCGCAGGTGAACCAGGTTCAGCCACATTTGCCTCAACCTTATTTCCAGAACCCTTGAAAATGTTCTCAAAGGCTTGTAACTCCTTCATCAATTTTGTTATAGACATCTCCTTCCAGTTAAGGTTGTAGGATGCCTGAAACAGATTGAAATCTTTGAACAAGGTTTGGAAAACCATGACCAATTGGGCAGCAGCGTCAATCTCAGCCCCATTCATCTGAGCTTCAGATAAATAAGCCATGATTTTCATCATGTGCTCCTTGATGGGCGTTCCAACCTTTTGCTTGCAGTTCATGAGACCTTTGATAGCTTCGGTCTTAGCCTGGATAGTTTGTTCACCAAACATCTCCTCCAGGTTGTCCATGATTTGCCTAGCAGTTTTGTGCTCTTCATGTTGTTTCTAGAGCACGTTAGACATGCTCGCCTGAATATAGCACATAACACTAAGTTTGGAATTGTCCCAGCGCTCAAGCGCTACAAATTCCCTAGCAGGAGCATCGATCGCAGGCATGGGCGGTCGAGGTTGGGTTAGGACGAAATTGTGTTTCTCAAAATTAAGGACAATGAGCAAGTTCCTTTTCCAGTCATTAAAATTTTCGCCGGTTAATTTGTTTTGCGTAAGTATCACAGATAATGGGCTTGACATTTTGATCTATAATAATAAGAAAATATGTAATAAGTATGAGCAAACATCCCTTTTTAATTTTCAAAAAAAATTGGGTTTCGTAATGAAACAAAAAGATCTAAATGCAATCTAAATGTTTATGTGTAAAGCCCTTAAAAAAAACACATACCTTACAGTGATAATTCCTAGCAACTGCTTTCCAAGCTACCGACGGGTAGTCGTGGAAGAACTAGCCAAGAACACGGATCCCTTCCAATTAATATATATTCGTCCATGAAGCTTAACCCTATTAAATATATATTAACTATCACTTATTTGGCCACCACTTTAAATAACAGTGCCTCGAGGGAGGGATAATAAATAAAGTAGCGTGAGTGTATAACCGTGTTTCCAATTTTGAATCCATATTTTACATCCGCCACCGAGGGGTGATCTAAATATAAAATATGCACAAAATTGTTATCCTTTCGGAAATCCAAATCAGTGTGCGCTCTAGGTAAGATACCCATCTGAAGGGAATTCTCGGGTCGAAACCGAGTAGTAGGCACTACCATGCGTAACTATTGGACCAACGATGGAGGCCGTAGGTCTTAGTGTGTAAAACCTTCTCCCACTCAATCTTTTGAATTAGGGTTTTTGTTTTTCATGCATAAACAATATTTATTGAGTGGCACTCCCTAGTCTATATGGCATGTTATCAATACATTGCGAAATAGTATATCATATTTATCTAGCATCGCATCATCCATGATTTGCAAAATAAGTAAATAGCCGTGGATCATGATTCCATCCTAGAGAAAAGAAAATTTGTAAAATTTACAAAAAATAACCGAAACATATATCGGCCTTCTTTTGTAGATCCATGCCTTGTATCCTTCTTCAATGTCACGTCCTTCGTTCATCTTCAATCTCCTTGAATCCATTGTAGCCTGAATTTACAAATAAAAAATTCCTATGCCGTTTCCGGCTTACAAAAATTCTAGGAATTGAAAGAACGACCTAGCGATGATAATAGACCGCATCTATTACATTTGAAAAATCTAGATACAAATTCTAACCTCTATGGAATCATGACCGGCAAAATTGAACAAGCATCATATATTAAAAAAATAATATAAAGCATTCATTCATCCATACATCCATTCACAATATATTTAACATACACACAATTAAACCTAGAGTGCCAACTCTCTAAAATATTTCATTAATGCATAGAGAGAAATTCATTTGATCAAATAATTTATGTTATATACATGATCATGAGCTGGCCCTGATACCAATTGTTGGAAAAATAGATCCGGTTATCAGAGTTACGGCGCAGCGGAAGTTTTAAAATTTTAATGCCGAACAAGGAAAGAAGACTCATGATGTATATAATAATAAATTAAAAGCATGATCAAACATACCTTGTTTCTTGGACTTTGGAATGTTTGGAGCGTCAACCAATGAATCTTCTCCACTATTCTCGAGTTCCACGTCTCAGAGTGTGTGTGGGCACATGTGGTAAGGTTCCAAGCGATCGGTATAGCACTATGAACCCTAGATCCCACTTTCTCAACCTTAACTTACTTTGTTAAGATAACGATCTAGATTCGTTCTTCAAAACTTCAAGACATGAACAAGTTGACCTCGATCTTTTTCACTCGATAAGCTTTTCTAAGCATTATAGAAAGTAAGATAAACCTGTAATATAATAATAAATCAATGTACTAAGCAACAATACAATAATAAATGAATATAGTCATCATCAATAAAAGATATAGGTATTAAAAGATATGACATATATATGTATATATTGGATACAAATAGGCATATGACATAAATGAGTAACAAACCAATACACAAGAATTATATACCGGTGAAAATCAGAAAAAGACAACCATGAATCAGAAACATTTAGTAAAAATAAGAAGAAACTTTTCTAAGTATTATAAAAAATGACACAAAGCATGAATAGAACAATAGATCAATATACTTAGCATCAACAAAATATATACATGTTAAAAGATATCATATGTACATATGTTGGATACAAATACATATATGTCATAAATAAATAGCAAACCAATACATAAGCATTATATGCTCGTGAAAATCAGAAAAAGACAACCATAAATCGCTAACATTTATTAACAATAATAAGATACTTTTCTGAGCATTATAAAAAATTACAGAAAGTGACAACACAGTAATAAACCAATATACTCAGCATCAATGAAACATATGGGTATTAATTAGCAATAGTACCTGAAATATGATCAACAGAGTGTTAAACAACGAATCTCAGCCAACCAAAGAGAAGTAAAAGAGGTAGAGCAAAGACAATAAGGCAGTAAATAGGCAAAGGCACAGTAAAGGAGTAAATGAGAGGCAATAGAGTAGAAATATAAAGATGACAAGTGCAATAGAAATAGTTGGGGTCTCTTGAGAACTCATGAACGTTCTACGCATATAAAAAGAGGAAGATGATGAATAATAAGATGACACCTAGTAATGCAAAGTCGGTGAAAAAACTGAGAAAGTATTTACAAAAAAAGACACTAAAATAAAGAAGAAAAAAAAGGAAAGGACAATACTAAGGCTAGATTTTTTCCTTCTAGACTAAGCAAAAAAAAAAAAAAAACAAGAAAATCACAACGCATTTAATGCCTCTGCTGTAAGAAGGACGAAAATCATTAACCTAAGAATACAAATCAGCATCCTAAATATCATAAGTTATTATCAATAAATCAATATCTATCAGTCCTTTTTTTAAAAAAAATCTTTTGCATGTTTTGAGAAAATAACAATCTAACATGAAAAAAAAATTTCCTCCTTTTTTTCCTCAAGTTGTCTGCATATTTCAAAGGATAAAAATCAACGAAAAACAAAATCAGAGACTCATTTAATGCTTCTACAATAAGAAGGAAACAAATCATCCATCTAACAGTACAAACCAGTATTGTAAGCCTTACAAATTAGCACCACAAATCAGCATATAAAGAAATACAAAGCACATTAATCTAACCAAAACTCAGATCCAAAATTCGGGAACATGAAAATCTACAAAGGAATGAAAATATCTGCACTTCGCCTCTAAAAATTAGCCACGAACAAAACAAACAATCATTAGCAAACCTATACATATTTAAAAAAAAAAATTATAACAAAACTTCCAAATTATCAATGACTAAATAAAATTTTAAAAACATAGCCGAAGAAGACTAATTTATCTAACAAAAAAAAAAAAAGATTACACCAAACCTGCAACAATAATTGAATGGAGAAAACAAAAAAAAGATGAAGAAGAGGATGAATCAAAAGAGCGAAATAGAAGACCCAACCAAAATCCCCGATGGAAACAACGGAAAAAAAGATGAAGAAGAGGATGAATCAAAAGAGCAAAATAGAAAACCCAACCAAAATTCCCGATGGAAATAACAGAAACATGAGCGGGAACAGTAAAAATCTCACCCAAATTTCCTTAATTGAAAGAGAAAAGGAGTAAAAGACAATTAAAAATATCTACACCGCAAACATCAACAAAAGAAAGATCAAATAAGAAACGGTAACAATGAGGAAGATCAGAAAATAAGAAGCAGCCGAAGCAATGAGTAAGTAAAAGCAAATGACGAAATGAAAGAAGCGGCCGCAGAGAAGAAAACGAAGCAGAACAATAGGGAAGCAAAGTAATGAAGCCCTAAATAGGTGAAATTACAAAAGCGCCCATGCACTAAGGAAGAAACGAAGAAGAAAGGAAAAAGGCAAAGCCGAGAAAACAACGTGGCAAAGAGACAAAAATGCCCACATTCAGAAAAGAGAAGAAAGAAAAAAAGCAAAGGGCAAAACGGGGGAAAAAAAGTTACTGTACAATGAATAATGTTCTGTGAGAGGATGAACAGTGCCAATGGGGCTTTCTTTTCCTTTAATATATATATAATTTCTCTTTACTCTTCAAAACATTTAGTGGACGTTTGGTTTATAGATTCAGAATCATGATTCAGAATCATTCTCAATTTATGTATATATTTTATGAGAAAAAATATAGCGAATCACGAATTATGATTCAAATCATGATACGAATCTACCAACCAAACACATGCTTATTCAAGATTGGCGTATTTACATTTGGGCCTAGTTGACAGTTTAACAAGGCCCATCCAAATTACTCCCCATTTCCATTAGTTAGCCCAATGAAGTCCCGCCCTTT
>NW_010361505.1:89428-96924 GCF_000414095.1 Morus notabilis
CTTCGTCGTTTTCTTCTACTTTCTCTGTGTGTTCGCTTCCTGTCTGTGTGCTGTGTGAGAATGTCGAGAGCGGCAATGGCTACTCCCTTAACGAAATAATTCAAAATCTTATTAACTGCACCTAACATACATA
Source organism: Morus notabilis (assembly GCF_000414095.1). Classification (NCBI taxonomy): domain Eukaryota; kingdom Viridiplantae; phylum Streptophyta; class Magnoliopsida; order Rosales; family Moraceae; genus Morus; species Morus notabilis. The sequence goes on from NW_010361505.1 coordinate 89,562, forward strand.
TATATATATATATATAAATCAACAAGGAATTCCAATTGAAGAAATATCAAAATGAGTACTGTCGATAAGATGCTGATCAAAGGCATCCGGAGCTTCGACCCGGAGAACAAGAACGTCATCACCTTCTTCAAGCCCTTGACCCTCATCGTTGGCCCTAACGGCGCTGGCAAAACTGTATTCCCCTTTCTTTGGCTCTCTCTCTCTCTCTCTCTCTCTATATATATATATATATATTGCATGTATACACACACACACATATATTATCATCTCCTCCTCTTAGCTCTTCTTTATCGCCATTTTTACACTTTTATTCGTATTGCTTAGACGATCATCGAGTGCTTGAAGCTTTCTTGCACCGGCGAACTGCCTCCAAATGCTAGGTCTGGCCACAGTTTCATCCATGACCCTAAGGTTTCTCTCTGTCTCTACTTAGCTAAAAGTCATATTAGGTCTGGTTATATTTGTAAATTGCAATCTTACTTTTTCTCTACAATTTTCCGCCGCATGAACTTTCTCTGCATTGAGAATGGGATTATTCCTCTTCTTGGAGCTTTTATTTTTTATTTTTTATTTTTTTTAATACTGGTATGGTTGTAGGTTGCAGGGGAAACGGAGACAAAGGGGCAAATTAAGCTACGATTCAAGACGGCGGCGGGTAAGGACGTGGTGTGCATTAGGTCCTTCCAGCTTACCCAAAAGGCTTCAAAAATGGAGTACAAGGCCATTGAGAGTGTACTTCAAACCATTAATCCTCACACTGGAGAGGTACATTTCCTTTTTGCTATCTTTTTCTGGGAAGAAAGGTATTCTACTCATACTTGTTTTTGTTCTTTGTTCTCTTCTTTTTCATTTTTTCTTTTTTCCTTTTTCCCTTTTTAGTTGTTGTGGCTAGAACTTGGATTAAGTTGGGTAATGGGTAGTAGTTTTCATTTGGAGATGACCCATAAAATTTTTTTTGTTTTATTGGCAATGGAATATGTTTGTTTTGTTTAGTACTGTTTGTATGATTCGTTAATGTATGAGCAAGTCCTTTTGTGGAGCTTTTGATTGGGATGCTGCATTTACATTATGGACTTACCATGCATTTAAGAGACTGGAAAGCGATCTTGATAGAACTTTTGTTCGTCTCACGAATGGAAAAGAGATTATTCATTTAGTGCTAAGGTAACTTTAAAACAAACAACATCGGTAGGTCTGGCACAACCAGAGCAAATGTGAAATCTTGGAATTGATGAAATAAGCCCATCGTCGTATTTTGTTGAGTAGACGACTGATTAAGTAAAGACTTAAGTTGAGCAGTCGATTGCTAATTGAAGAATTTCTGAACTTCTATTATTAATATTTCCGTAACCCTACAATAGCATATATATACATAAATGACTAATAAGGAAATAACTAACTAGCTTGATTCTCTCCTAAAAATCAGGAAACAAAATTATGAGAAAAGATCACAACCGATCTCTTCTTTTATTCCTAAAATACTTTCCTAAACTAACTTCCCTAACTTTTGACTTCCGAATTCAACACTCCCCCTCAAGCTGGAGAATATATATCATATAACCCCAGCTTGCAAATTAAGTCTTCAAAGTTAGGTCTTGGTAGAGCTTTGGTGAGGATGTCTGCCGTTTGTTGCTTTGTAGGGATGTAGTTCAATTTAACTGTCTCACTAGTCACCTTCTCTGTGATGAAATGTCTGTCAATCTCAACGTGCTTAGTCCTGTCATGATGCACGGGATTCTTGGCTATGCTTATAGCTGCCTGATTATCACACATCTTCAGAATAGGAAATGAACTCAGTTGTCCCAATTCACTTAGAACCCTTTTTATCCAAATCCCTTCACAAATTCCCTATGCTAGTGCTCTGTACTCAGCTTTTGCACTACTTCTAGCTACCACTGATTGCTTCTTGCTCCTCCAGGTAACAAGATTGCCCCAGACAAAGGAACAATATCCAGACGTTGACCGTCTATCAATGAGGTTTCCTATCCAATCTGCATCTGAATACACTTCAGTGTCACGGTTTTCTGTCTTTCTGAAGAATAGGCCTTTCCCTGGGGTCATTTTTAAGTATCTAAGAACTCTGTAGACTGCTTCCATGTGTTTCTCTGTAGGGCTGTACATGAATTGACTTATAGCACTTACTGCAAAACCAATATCTGGCCGAGTGTGACAGATAGATCAAACGTCCAACAAGTCGCTGATATCTCCCCCTGTCTATTGGTGCACTTTCTTTCTCGGTGCCAAGTTTCTTTTGACTGTCCATAGGAGTATCAACTGGTTTGCATCCAAGCATACCGGTCTCCTTAAGAAGGTCCAAAATATATTTCCTTTGAAAAACTACAATACCTTTACTCGATCTAGCCACTTCCATTCCAAGGAAATATTTCAGATTTCCAAGGTCTTTAACTTCAAACTCTTCTGACAAATACTTCTTCAACTCCTGTAGTTCCTTCACATCATTCCCCGATAGAATAATATCATCGACATAGACTATCTGTGGAATTCCGAAGATATTAGGCAGTAATGGGCTGTAAATAGAAGATCTACTAGGCTGTAAATAGCTGTAGATTAGTTTCCATAACTAGCTAATTAGTTTTCCTTTTCTATAGGATTTGACGGAGTAAATCAAGGAATTACCAGCTATTGTAATCTCCTCTTCTGTATAAATGTATGTTTCGGCTGATGAAATAAACTAAGAAAAATTCTCTCTCTGTTTTTCTTCATGGTATCAGAGCAAGGCTGCCTGGACCAGTTTTTTTTTAGTTCTGATGCAAACCAGAACACAGCTTAATCCCTTTTTCTGGTGAAACTTGAAACCATATTTACTCCTTCTTTTCCTCGGTTTCTAGGTGCAAACCTAGCATCCTCCTTCGTTCCAAATCAGTGTTCCATAAAGTCTCTTAGGCAGTAGTCCATCCTCTATGGCCTCAGAAACAAACAGGAGTGTCGTTGGAACTGTATCAGGCCAAGAAGAACTCGTGAGCAATGGTGGAGCAGAAAGTTCGTCTTTTCTCATCACAAGGCACAAGTTAACCGGCCACAACTACCGTCAATGGGCGAAGGCTGTTTTGATGTTCATTACAGGAAGAGGTAAGGATGAATACCTCTATAGCACCACAGAACTACCGAAGAAGGATGATAAGAAGTTCAAGGTGTGGAATACCGAGAACAATCTGGTTATGTCTTGGTTGATCAATGCAATGGACATAGAAATTGGTCAAAATTTTCTGTTTTATGATACTGCACATGAGATTTGGACAGCAGCAAAAGAAACCTACTCGGACAGCGACAATACCGCTGATCTGTTTGATATCAAGGGAGCTCTGCATGATCTAAGGCAAGGTGAGATGACTGTGACTCAATACTATAACACTCTTAGTCGTTTGTGGCAACAATTAGATGTGTTTGAGAATCTGGATTGGGAGTCCCCTGGAGATGCAAGCCGGTACAAGAAGATCATTGAAAAAGAAAGGGTGTTCAAGTTCCTACTGGGATTAGACAAATCCCTAGATGAAGTAAGGGGGAGAATCCTTGGTACCAAGCCACTTCCAACAATTCGAGAAGCCTTCTCAGAGGTGAGAAGAGAAGAAAGCAGGAAGAAATTGATGATGGGTACTCGGTCATCCTCAAACACCCCGGAAGGATCGGCCCTGGTCTCTCAAGGAACCACTAATACTCAAGAAGGGTCGGCCCTTGTCTCCCGTGGATCCACTTCTTCCTATGATGCTCGGCAGAAAAAAGGAAGACAATGGTGTGATCATTGCCGTCGCCCAGGTCACACCAAAGAAACGTGTTGGAAAATACATGGGAAGCCCGCAGACTGGAAATCAAACAAGGAAAAGGGGGCACGTGGTTTCGTGGCTGACTCAGATGGAAAAGAAAGGAGTGCAAATGATTCGACTCTCTTCAGCAAAGAACAAGTAGAGTGGCTGCAAAAGATGTTCAGTCAAGGATCTTCTCCTAACCCGGTTATCTCAACTGCATCCACTACTCAAAGAGGTAACTTCCTAACTGCCTTACATACAAAAGCCGAGGATTCATCAGGGTGGATCATCGATTCTGGAGCTTCTGATCACATGACAGGTGATGTATCATTACTCCATGATTGCAGTCCCTGCCACGAGAATTACAAAGTTAGAATTGCATATGGTTCCCTTTCCGCGGTAACTGGTATTGGGAAAGTGCTCATCTCCGAGACACTAATTCTTAACCAAGTTCTTTTGGTTCCCAATCTTTCATGCAATTTACTGTCTATCAGCAGACTTACAAAAGACTTAAATTGCATAACTAAATTTACTGCCACTCATTGTTCGTTTCAGGATTTGGCTTCGGGGAAGATGATTGACAATGCTAAGGAGAGCAAAGGACTCTACTGGTTTAGGGCCGCAGGAAAGCAAGACCCACAAGTACATCATGTTTCCTCCTCTACTCCAAATCCTACAATAAAGTCTTTAGATTCAAATAAAGAAAGTACAATCATGTTATTGCATTATCGCTTAGGACACCCAAACTTTATGTACTTATCAAAGATGTTTCCATCATTATTTAATAGACATCCCAAGCTTTTTCAATGTGAAGTTTGTCAATTCTCTAAGCATTGTCGTAACTCTTACCCTCCCCAAAAGTACAAACCATCAAAACCATTTTCTATTATTCATAGTGATATTTGGGGGCCCTCTCGTGTTCAAAATATCTCTGGTGCTAGATGGTTTGTTACTTTCGTTGATGACCATACTCGAGTTACGTGGGTATTTCTTATGAAGGAAAAATCAGAGGCAGGATCCCTTTTCAAATCCTTTCATTCTATGGTTCAAACACAATTTCAAGCCAAGATTCAGTTGTTTAGAACCGATAATGCCAAGGAGTACTTTAACTCCATAATTGGAAATTACCTTCTAGAAAATGGAATCATTCACCAAAGCTCCTGTATAGATACCCCTCAACAGAATGGGATAGCAGAGAGGAAAAATAGACACCTTCTGGAGGTAGCCCGATCTATTAGGTTTACCACTCATGTTCCAAAGCATTTTTGGGGGGAGGCAGTTTTAACTGCCACCTACCTAATTAATAGAATGCCTTCTAGAGTCTTGAAATTTGATACCCCGTGTCAGGTTCTTTCCAAAAACTTTCCTCACACTCGAATTATAACCGACATTCCTCCCAAAGTTTTTGGATGTTGTGCATATGTCCATATCCCTTCTCATCAGCGAAGTAAACATGATCCAAAGTCAGTCAAGTGTCTTTTTATAGGTTATTCTCCTTATCAAAAGGGGTACAAGTGTTTTTGCCCCATCACTCGAAAAACCTATAACACTATGGATGTGACTTTTTTTGAAAATGTGCCCTTTTATACCAAAACTCATATTCAGGGGGAGAGTTCAGTCAACCAACAGAAAGAATATCAGTTTTGGGACATGTCCATGCCTGACATTTCCTTTGAGGTACCTGAACCCAATATTTCCAGTGAACTACTATCAGAGCCGAGTCAAATTCAAGGAGACAAGGAGTCCAAGGGCAAGGAACTTCAAGTTTACACAAGGCGTCAGAAGAACCCTGAACCAGTGGATCAACATCCTGAGCTTCCTCTTGTGCCTTGTCAAACTGATGTCCCGAGACCAAATTCCACTGAAGTCATCCAAGGTAACATAGAATCTTCCTCCACTACAGATAACACATACTCTATGGATGATCTCAACAGGCCTGTTGCCCAAAGAAAGGGGGTAAGATCCTGTACTCAGCATCCCATCTCAAAATTTGTGTCCTATGAGAAGCTGTCTCCCAATCTTCGAGCTCTCATCGCAAATATGGAGAATGTTGCTATCCCGAATTGCATACAAGAGGCCTTACAACATCCCGAGTGGAGAAAGGCAGTAAATGAAGAAATCCAAGCACTGCAGAAGAATGGCACATGGGAGATTACTAAATTACCGCAGGGAAAACGCCCTGTGGGTTGTAAGTGGGTCTTCAATGTCAAATACAGGGCAGATGGAAGTATAGACCGGTACAAAGCGAGGCTGGTGGCAAAAGGATTTACACAAACCTATGGGATTGACTATCAGGAGACCTTTGCACCAGTTGCAAAATTGAACACAATCCGTGTCTTACTATCTTTGGCAGTCAATCTTGACTGGGGCTTGCATCAACTAGACGTCAAAAATGCATTTCTCAATGGTGATCTCGAGGAAGAAGTCTACATGGAAATTCCTCCAGGTCTAAAGCATTCCAGTAGCAACAATCTAGTTTGCAAACTTCAGAAATCACTCTATGGGCTTAAGCAATCCCCAAGAGCGTGGTTCGAGAGATTTACCAAGGTCATTAAAGGAGAGGAATATTTACAAGGACAATCTGATCATACTCTTTTCATTAAGAGACTTCCTGGCGGTAAGATCACAATCCTCATAGTCTACGTTGATGATATAATTGTTACAGGGAATGATGAAGAAGAAATATCCCGACTTAAAACAGTTCTAAGCAGAGAGTTTGAGATTAAAGATCTAGGAGCCTTGAGATATTTTCTTGGAATGGAGGTAGCAAGGTCAAGCAAGGGTATTTCAGTTTCACAACGAAAGTACACCCTTGATCTGTTAAAGGAGACAGGGATGCTTGGATGCAAACCCTCCGATACTCCTATGGACCCATTCAACAAGATAGGCACAAAAGAAGACTCAGCTACGATCGACAAGGGTAGATATCAAAGACTAGTTGGGAGATTGATCTACTTATCTCACACAAGACCTGACATAAGCTTTGCAGTGAGTAGGGTTAGCCAGTTTATGAATGATCCTACAGAAGAGCATCAAGAAGCTGTGTACAGGATACTACGCTACTTAAAGATGACTCCAGGCAAAGGATTATTCTTCAAAAAGGGGGTTAGTCGTGATGTGGAGATTTTCTCAGATGCAGACTGGGCTGGGTCCTTAACAGATAGGAGGTCTACTTCGGGTTACTGTACCTATGTCTGGGGCAATCTAGTCACTTGGAGGAGTAAGAAGCAAACAGTTGTGGCACGCAGTAGTGCAGAAGCTGAATTTCGTGCCATGGCCCACGGTATCTGTGAAGGAATGTGGTTAAAAAGGTTGCTTGAGGAACTCCAGTTCTCCCCTCATGCACCTATGAAATTGTTGTGTGACAATCAAGCAGCAATCAGCATTGCTAAGAATCCAGTTCATCACGATCGAACCAAGCATGTAGAGATCGATCGCCACTTCATCAAAGAGAAGATAGAGCAAGGGATCATCGAAGTAGATTACACTCCTACACGGCAACAAACTGCAGACATAATGACAAAGGCTGTTCCTAGAGCACAGTTTGACATACTACTCTCCAAGCTGGGAATGATTAACATTCATTGCCCAGCTTGAGG
>NW_010361505.1:96935-122214 GCF_000414095.1 Morus notabilis
CAGTAATGGGCTGTAAATAGGAGATCTACTAGGCTGTAAATAGCTGTAGATTAGTTTCCATAACTAGCTAATTAGTTTTCCTTTTCTGTAGGATTTGACGGAGTAAATCAAGGAATTACCAGCTGTTGGTAATCTCCTCTTCTGTATAAATGTATGTTTCGGCTGATGAAATAAACTAAGAAAAATTCTCTCTGTTTTTCTTCACTATCAATATGGCAATTTTCTCGGCATGAGATTTCTTGACAAACAGAGTATGTTCAGACTGACCCTGTACATAGCCAAGCTTCAAGACTGCCTTTGTGAATCTGTCAAACTAGGCTCGGGGAGATTGTTTAAGGCCATACAAGGACTTTCGGAGTTTGCAAACCTGATTCTTTGTCATACTTCCTTCGAAGCTAGGTGGAATTTCCATGTAGACCTCTTCTTCTAGGTCACCATTTAGGAAGGCATTTTTTATGTCCAGTTGTTGCAAACACCAATCTTGGTTGACTGCCAATGAAAGAAGAATTCTGATAGTGTTAAGTTTTGCAACAGGAGCAAAAGTCTCTTGATAGTCTATCCCATAGGATTGTGTAAATCCTCTAGCTGCCAACCGAGCCTTGAATCTCTCGATTGATCCATCTGCCTTGTACTTTATAGTGAAAATCCACTTGCACCCCACAGGCCTTTTCCCACCTGGTAAATCCGTGATAGTCCATGTCCCATTCTTCTCAAGTGCATCAATCTCATCTTCTACTGCCTTCTTCAGAATTTTGTAATGCCTCTTGTATTGTGCTGGGAATCTGAGTATCATCAAGAGAAGTAGCAAATGCTCTGTAAGATGGTGATAGCCCTTCATACGTGACATAATTCCCAATTGGATGATTTGTACATCTCCTAACACCCTTCCTCAATGCAATCGGCAAGGTAGAGTCATCAACGCTGGGAGTTGACACATCTCCCTCCCTATCCGTACCCATGTTTTCTTCAGGTGGACTTGGAATTGAGTCAATATATTGGCCACATGTTGGTTGTGATCCGTGCTCTAGCTCCTGTCTTTTCTTCCTCCTAATAATGTAGACTTGTAAATTCTCATTAGCAAGTTGTGGGGCTACAGATTGAACAGGCACGGGAGAAGACACATTTGTGGGCTGTACGGGAGATGGAGCATTTGTGGGCTGGACGGGAGATGGAACATTTGTGTTTGTGGGCTGGACGAGAGATGGAACATTTGTGTTTGTGGGCTGGACTGATAACGGCACAGGTGTGGATGAGTCAATGGGCACGGTTTGAGAAGGCCGTGGTGACTCTGAGTGAGACGAGGGTACTGACTCAAGAAGAGACTCCCAAACTTGATGTTCATTCATGCTCTCCCCCTGAACACGAGATTTGGGATAGAAGAACACGTGTTCAAAGAAAGAAACATCCATGGTGGTGTAAAATCTTTTGCTTATTGGAGAATAACATTTGTACCCTTTTTGGGTTGGAGAGTACCCTAGGAAAATGCACTTATTGGCTCTAGGATCAAATTTGCTACGGTGTTGAGGATACACATGAACGAATGCTGTGCAACCAAATACTTTGGGTGGTAAATCAGATGAAACTGCACGAGTGTGAGGAAAATTTTCCAAAAGAAGCTGACGTGGAGATTGAAAGGTAAGGACTCTGGATGGCATGCGGTTAATCAAATAGGTAGTTGTGAGAATGGCTTCCCCCCAAAAATAGTTAGGAACATTAGACAAAAACATAAGACACCGGGCAACCTCCAAGAGATGTCTATTCTTGTGTTCAGCCACCCCGTTTTGTTGTGGGGTGTCAACACAAGAACTTAAGTGGATAATCCCGTGGTTCTGAAGGTAGGTATTGAGACTACTAGTAAAGTATTCCCTAGCATTGTCTGATTTGAGTACCTGAATTCTAGAATTGAATTGATTTTGAACCATAAGATTGAAGGTGTGAAAAATTTGTCCAACTTCTGACTTTTCTTTCATAAGATAAACCCAAGTTACCCGTGTATGATCATCAACAAAGGTCACAAACCATCGAGTTCCAGAAACATTTTTTATACGTGAGGGTCCCCACACATCACTATGGATCAAAGAAAAAACAGTTGAAGGTTTGTATGGGATTTGAGGATATACTGTTCGAGTATGCTTTGCAATCTGACAAATTTCACAATGAAAAGATGCTGGATTTTTATTGATAAATAATTTGGGAAACAGTTTTGCAAGATACACAAAGCTAGGATGACCAAGACGATAGTGTAACAATATAATTTCACTATCTTTATTGACATTGGAATTTGACACAGAATTAAAAGACCCTAACAGACTCTGAGACTGGACACAACTTGCTTGAGAGACTTGGTTTGAGGATTAGTCACATGAGAGGAGATAGAGCCCGGAGCACAGTTCAACACTGCCAATCATCTTCCCCGATTTCAAGTCCTGAAAAATACACAAGTTTGGATAAAATTTAGTAACACAGTGAAGGTCACAAGCCAATTTACTAATGGACAAAAGATTACAATCCAAGTTTGGAACATGGAGGATAGAGTCGAGATACAACTCTTTAGTAAGTTTGATGGAACCTGTCCCAGTGATTTTTGAATTTGAACCATCAGCTAATCAGCTATATGGACGGACGAGGGACCACTACTTGGCTTGTAATTTTGGAGAAGGGCAGCATCTCCTGTCATGTGATCAGAAGCGTCTGTGTCTACTATCCATGGCCTCATTCCTCCGTTGTTAGCAGTGAAGGCTGTATGCGGATTGGTTTGAGCAACCAAACCAGCCCCAATAATGCTGCCACTGCCGACTTGACTAAACAGTTTCTGCAGTACATCCATCTGTTCTTTGTTGAATGGGCTAGGCTCGGGAACAGGAGCACTATCGGAATTGGAGGCCACATGTGCTTTGCTGTCTCTATCAAACCATGGCTTTGGTTTCCAATCTGCTGGTTTGCCGTGGAGCTTCTAGCAAGCCTCCTTGTAATGGCCTAGTTTCTTACAGTAATCACACCAAGGCCTTTCCCGTTTTTGACGATCTCCGCCATTATTGTTGAATGACCGAATAGCAAGGGCAGAGGCATCTAACGGTGAGGCATGTTGTTCCTTAGATCCCATCATCACTTTCTTTCTACTTTCTTCACGCCTAACCTCGGAGAAGGCCTCCCTGAGACTGGGCAGTGGTTTAGTGCCCATGATTCGACCTCGAACATCATCCAACTCCCTGTTAAGTCCTAGGAAAAACTTGAACAGCCTTTTTTGTTCCACAACCTGCTTGTACGTTGCTACGTCGTCCGGACATTTCCATGAGTGAGTCTCGAATAAGTCAAGTTGCTGCCAATACCGTATGAGTGTGTTGTAATACTGAGTGACGGACTGCTCTCCTTGGCGGAAGTCATGAAGGGCTGATTCTACCTGAAATAGTTCTGAAGTATTTTCAGAACTGGAGTAAGTTTCTTTGGCTGCATCCCATATTTCTTTTGCAGTTCCAAACAGCAAGAAATTTTCACCTATGTCATTGTTCATGGAATTGATAAGCCATGACATGATCATACTATTTTCTATCTTCCACTTCTTGAAACCTGAATCTGTAGTCTTTGGCATGGTTGCTTCTCCTGTGAGATATTCATCTTTTCCCTTGCCACAGATGAACAGCAACACAGATTGCGACCACTGTAAGTAATTATGGCCATTTAATTTGTGTCCTGTGATGAGAATAGGAGAAGATTCGCTGCCGCCAAGGTTTGGAATCTCTGATCTGCCTCCTGATTCTGGGGTCGTGACACTGGATGTTTGTGATGATGCCATTCCGTATTTTGTCATGTCTCAAATATTGCAGAAAAGATGAGAGGAAAGACTGAATATGGTTGCTGGAAATATATAAGAGAAGACCGGAGATAATTGGCCTGAGAACAACGAAGAAGTGGCCAGAAAACTTGGCGAGAGGTGGCCGGAATAAGAGATGGCCAGAGAGAGATGGCCGTAATGAGAGATGGTCAGAGAGAGATGGCCGGAATGAGTGATGGCCGAAGTGAGAGATGGCCGGAAGGGATTAGGGTTCAGAAAACTGGCTCTGATACCATGAAGAATTTCTGAACTTCTATTATTAATATTTCCGTAACCCTACAATAGCATATATATACACAAATGACTAATAAGGAAATAACTAACTAGCTTGATTCTCTCCTAAAAATCAGGAAACAAAATTATGAGAAAAGATCACAACCGATCTCTCCTCTTATTCCTAAAATACTTTCCTAAACTAACTTCCCTAAATTTTGACTTCCGAATTCAACACTAATTCATAATTAGCATGTGATTTTCCTGTTGGAGATTAGATTTAGGTAGCTGATGTATATAGATTTTTTCTTTGCCAGAGTGGTTTGGTATCGTGTTATCTTTGCCTTAATTTGTGATTTCATAATTAGCATGTCCATAAAAGATTGTTTCTTGATATTGGTTGCTTATCTGCAGAAAGTTTGCCTTAGTTATAGATGTGCTGACATGGATCGGGAAATTCCTGCTCTGATGGGTGTCTCCAAGGCAATTCTGGAAAATGTTATATTTGTACACCAAGATGAAGCCAATTGGCCATTGCAAGATTCTTCCACTTTAAAGAAAAAGTTTGATGACATCTTCTCTGCTACCCGGTACTCACTTATTTTGTCACTTGTTCTGCCTTGTACTAAGTACTAACATTGCTAATAATTGAAGTGATTCTTGAAAGCTTGAAAGTAACTTTATAGCTTGTTCATATCTTTCCCCAATCTTGTCATCCATGCGCCTATAATTGAACTTGTAACTATTATGCATGTCAACATCTTTGTGAGGGTATAAAGATAAAATTAGTCAAACATGAAAAACTTTACTTATATAATTTTTTACCTATGCACTTCCGTTCTTTTTAATAGACAAGTATCCATTCAAAACACTTAAAGAATTCCTTATGCTAAATATTTTTATTTCGTAACAATAAGCCAATTCATACTTTTATCCCAAAATTAATTTAAGCTACTGTCACTTTTTATAGATTTGTCCTGGGTGTTTTGTTTTTGGTTTACTTATATGCTGCTGGTCCTGTATAGTGGGAGCTTGGTTCTGTTGAGGATAACTCTTCCTCTTCTCTCCTAGTTCTCTTTTGTTAATTTATTAATAAAGTCTCGTTTCTTTTTAAAAAAAAAAAAAAAAATTTAAGCTACTGAAAATGTTTTTCTCTTCATTCAGTATGCCAATTACTGAAATTTCAGTATCGTATTGTGTACAAATGTCATTTCAGTGCCTTCAGCAGTTTGTTGTTGAAGAGCATGGCAAATCTGAAACAATCTTCATTTATTCATAATTCTTCTTCGCACTTCTTCTACTGTGTTTTTGAAGTATTTGGTGCATTGGGTTTTGTTCTATACATTATTTTGACGTTTCAAGCTTTTTAAACATGCAACTTTTGTACAATTAATCAGATATACAAAGGCGTTGGAAGTTATAAAGAAACTTCACAAAGATCAAGCTCAAGAGATAAAGACCTACAAGCTGAAATTGGAGAATCTTCAGACGCTGAAAGATGCTGCATTTAAGGTCTTTGTTTTTCCCACTTATTTCATGTCTTCCTCTTCCTTTTCTTTTGTTTTTTTTAAAAAGAAAAAGAAAAAGAAAAGAGCCTTTTCTGGCATGTTCTAAGTGATCTCAATCCTAATGAAAGCAAGTGTATTAAATTTGCAAGAGTTTTTTCTTCAGATTTTTCATTGATGGACTCAGTTTCATGCAGAAGCTCTTGTATTAAAAAAAAAAAGGGAAAAACAAACAAAAAAAGAAGGTTTCATGTGGAAGAACTTTGAACTCAAAAGAATAATTATTGTTGTTTTTTAATCTCAAAGTGATTTTTTAAGAACTCCATGTTCGTCATGGTAGGAATATAGGTACCTTAATTATTTTTTTATTTTTTGATAAGAAAAAACCTTTTATTGATAATCATCGCTATAATCATCAAATACAAGGAAAGAGGATGAGAAATCCTCAGAGCAAAATAAAAAATTAGTAGATCTAAGAATACAACACTGTAACATCAAAGAGTCTAAAGAAATCTTCCTATAACATCCTGCCAATTCATGGTTATCAGTGATAAAGGGAACTCCTTGAAAGTCTTATCTGTTGAAGCCCATAAAGAAGCTAAAAATTTCGCCCTTTTGAAAATATCTGTTAACTCCATCTCCTTTCTTTCAAACAATCTAGCGTTTCTCTCCATCCATATGGACCACAAAAGAGAGAGCACCATACATCTCCAAAGAACTCTGGCCATTTTATTGGAACCAAGCCCCACCGTATGTTCCACCAGCAATGATCTGCAATGTTCTGGAAACACCCAAATGAACCCAGCTTCATTCAAAAGCTTCTTCCATAGAGCACTTGCCACCTTACAATGAAGAAGCAAGTGATCAATGATTCACTGTTCTTTTTGCAAAGAATACACCAAGAAGGGAATATTGTCAAGTAGGGGCTCCTCCTTTGGATTACATCACAAGTATTTATTTTACCATGAAAAACCAGCCATGCAAAAACTTTAATCCTATAGGGGATACTAGACTTCCAAATGAAACTATAGGCCTTGAAATTTTGGAAATCAATTCCATCAACTAGAGAAGTAAAATAAGATTTGCATGAGAATCCCTTTGAATCACTCACCCACACCCGCCTATACGGAATAGATAAGTTTAAGTGAAAAATCATTGAGTACTTGAATTAAAGTTCTCAATTCCTCGACCTCCCTATCATTAAGACCTCCCCTAAAATTAAAATCCCAATTTTGGTTACTAGAAGAAAAAATATCAGCAACAAGTGCATTCGGGCCAGCCGAGAGTCGAAAAAGCCTAGGAAAAGCTGACTCAAAAGATGATTACCCACACCACACGTCTTTCCAAAACAAAACCCTATTACCTGACCCCACTTTCCATATTATTTCTATAACACTTTGAAATATTCCTTTGAAAGTGCAAATGCTTATTAGCTTTGTTTGTAGTTGACATATTCAGGAATAAATATGGCTAACGTTCCTTTGATTTCTTTACTTCCTGTCGTTTCATTCTTTAGAGAAGCCCATTAACGATCTAGTCTATTACATGTTTTCCTTACCAAATCTTCTGTTATATCACATGCAGGTAATTTTCTCTTGATAGACAGACATCATCTTAGAGATGTTCCATTAGCTAATTTCCTTTTATTTTATTATTATTTTTTTGATAAGAAACGAAAAATTTTTGTGGAAAAAACAGAGTGATTGGAGAGGAATCCGGTTGCTTTCCTTCTCTGATTATGTGTAAATTAGTTTCGTGATTTCTAGAATTATATTAGGTGTGTTTCTAGGGTAATTATAAGTATGTTTCTCTTTTATTTTAGGAAAGAATCACCGGGATTTCTCCTTGAGTGATTAGGGTCTTTGATTCTTCTCTATTTAAAGAGAAAAGAATGATAGTAAAAAGTGTCATATGAAATAAAACAATTTCATCTTTTCTCCCAAATACCTTTATGGTATCAGAGCAGGAATAATCCCTTATTCCTTATGGCGAAAACTGCCATGACAGGGGCTTCTTGTGAAGCCACCTCCGATGCAGCCAGCGAGCACATCTCGCCAACAACTCAGAATTCCCAAGGAGGATCACAGCAAATCATCAATGTCATTGATAGTCACTCACTGCAGATCACGCAACATAAGTTAAACGTAGCCAATTATGTTGAATGGTCCCAATCAGTCATCCTTGTTATTGATGAAAAAGGACGGCTAGATTACTTGACCGGAGAAGCAAAACCACCTGAAACTGGGACACCGGCATACAAGAAGTGGAAATTGGAGGACTCAATGGTGAAGGCGTGGTTGTTAAACTCAATGGTACCTGCAATTAGCCGAGTCTATCTTTACTACAAGACAGTGAATGCAATTTGGGAGATGGTAGAGATGTATTCGGATCTTGGGAATTCAGCCCAAATCTTTGAAATGAAGTCAGCCGTAAGAGAAAAAAGGCAAGGTAATCTTAGTGTCACCGAATACTATAATGAATTACAAGTATTGTGGCAGGAATTGGATTTGTATCAGGATTTCAATTGGAGCTGCTCCACCGATAGTGCAAAATTCCAGAAGATGCTCGACAAGTTTTTGACTTCCTACTCGGACTCAACAAGGAACTAGATGAAGTTTGTGGACGCGTGTTTGGTTTCAAACCATTCCCTGAAATTAAGGAGGCCTTTGCAGAAGTGAGGCGTGAAGAAGCACGACAAAGAGTGATACTCGGCCGAAAGGAGAAAAACGTGTAGCCTATTATAGAACCTCCACACCAAGAGTCAGCATTAGTTGTTAGAAAAAATCCTAGTTCCAGTGGAGATGGCCAAAATCAGAGGAGAAATGATAGACCATGGTGTGATCACTGCAAACGTAATGGACACACAAAGGACACATGCTGGGAGATTCATGGGAAGCCGCCAGACTGGAAACCAGCAAAAGAACGCTGGCGCCAGCGACAACCTGGTGAAGGCCGAGGCTTTGCAACCTCATCTGGAGGAAGTGATAAGGTTGCAGAAAGCAGCACTGGTTCGGCATTCAGCAAGGAGCAGTTAGAGCAACTTCAAATGCTCTTATCAAAGCGAGCACCGGCAACAACATCTTCCACAGGGCCAACAGCAGCAGTAGCACAAAAAAGTAATTTTCTCTCCGCTCTAACAACCAAAACTACGTGTAAAGATGTTTGGATTGTTGATTCGGGAGCTTTAGATCACATGACCAATTGTCGGAGTCTTTTCTCAGAGTTCAATACTAGTAACGATGGTCTAAAGATTAAAATTGCTGATGGCTCATTAGCATCCGTAACAGGAAACAGTGAGAATATCAGATTATATAACATTGCATTCTGTGTTATATATTCCACCATTGCCTGTAATCTTTTGTCTATTGCAAAGTTAACAAGAGATATGAATTGCTCTGCTAAGTTCTCTCATTCTTTGTGAGTTTCAGGATTTACTTTCGGGGAGGACGATTGGTAATGCTAAGGAATGTGATGGGCTATACCTATTCGAAGGTTCACTTTCCAAGAATAAACAAGTTCAAGCTTTGAGTTGTAATTCTGCTTCTGTTTCCAATGAAATTATGTTATGGCACAATAGACTTGGTCATCCTAGTATTCTATATCTAAAAAAGTTGTTTCCTTCATTGTTTGTCAATAAAGATGTTCACTCGTTTGTCTGTGAAACATGTCAGTTTGCAAAACATACCCGTGTTCCCTATCCCTTACAAATTTATAAAATCTCTAAACCTTTTTCACTCATTCATAGTGATGTTTGGGGGCCTTCAAGAATAAGTAATATATATGGTGCACGTTGGTTTATAACCTTTATTGACGATCACACTCGAGTTTGTTGGGTATTCCATTTGAAAGAAAAGTCAAATGCCGCACTGATTTTCCGACAATTTCATAAAATGGTGGAAACCCAGTTTCAGACAAAAATCCAAATTCTTCGTACAGATAATGGACGAGAATACTTTAATAATACTTTCGGTCCTTATGTAGCAGAAAATGGAATAATTCATCAAAGCTCTTGTGTTGACACCCCTCAATAAAATGGTGTTGCGGAACGTAAGAATAGACACTTGAAATGGCTCGTGCACTCATAATAATGTTCCTAAATCTTTCTGGGGTGAAGCAGTTCTTACATCTTCCTGTCTGATCAATCGTCTTCCATCTCGCGTCCTTCAGTATCAAACACCTTTAAACATTCTTCGTCAGTTTTATCCTCAATCTTGCCTATTTCATAATATTCCTCTCAAAACTTTCAGGTGTACTGTTTTTGTTCATTCAACCTCCCTTAAGCTAAGCAAACTTGATCCTAGAGCTGTCAAATGTATTTTCTTGGGCTACTCTCCAAATAAAAAAGGGTTTAAGTGTTATTGTCAAAATACACGAAAAGTATACACATCCATGGTTTTTTTTTTTTTTTTCGAAGATCACGCTTACTACCTCAAATCTACCCTTCTGGGGGAGAGTGACAGTGGAAGGCAGCTTTGGGATTTTTCCATTGAGTCAGAGTCTCTTACCCCACCGGTTAAAAGTTGTGTTACCTATTGTGCTATCTAATGATTTGGAAACATGTGGAGAGTCACATGTGCAAAGCACACAAAATGAACCACAAAAGGAATCACAAAAAGAACTTCGTGTTTATTCTAGGCAGGATGGACAATCTCAAAGACAATAGAAGCTTATCACTACTCCAGAGCACTGTCAAGAGCCTGAACCGAAGGTAAACACAAATGATTGAGATAGGTTTTGTCCCTGAGGAATATGGAGTGGAGGAAAGTCAATCAGTTGAGCAAGAGCAGTTTGTCAGTGCTCTTGATGTTCATGAATTGGCTCACCACACTAACAGAAAAATAATTATCTCCAATGTATATATTTATCCCACACAAGACCCGATTGGTTTCTCTGTTAGTGTGGTGAGCCAATTCATGAACAATCCAAATGAAGAACGTATGGAAGCAGTCTATAGGATTCTGAGGTACTTAAAACTAACACTAGGAAAGGGCTTGTACTTCAGGAAATCAACTGACAAAGACATCGAGATATACAATGATGCTGATTGGGCTAGATCAATAGGAAATCGAAGATCAACTTCCTGCTACTGCACTTATGTATGGGGAAATTTAGTCACATCGCGTAGTAAAGAAACAATCTGTTGTGTCAAGAAGCAGTGCAGATGCTGAATTCAGAGCAATGGCACATGGCATATGTGAAGGTATGTGGCGGAGAAGACTTTTAAAGGAGTTAAGGATCGTGACTGAAGAACCTATAAAGATGTTATGTGATAATCTGTCAGCTATCAGTATCGCAAAGAACCCAGTGCATCATGATAGGACGAAGCACGTGGAAATTGACCGCCACTTCTTAAAGGAAAAGATAGAAGGAGTAATCAAGTTACTACATCTGCCATCTAGTCTTCAGACAGTGGACATTCTCACTATGGCCCTACCAAGAAAGAACTTTGAAGATTTGAACTCCAAGCTAGGCTTAATCAATATTTACAGCCTAGCTTGAGGGGGAGTGTAGAATATTCTAGTTTTTCTGTATATTTACAGTTGTCAGTCAGCTAATTTGTTCCTTTTACAGCTGTCTTTATAGCTGTCAATCAGTTTTTTATTTCCTAGATTAGCTCTATATCTCAGAGATATTGGGTAAAATGTTACCCGATTCTCTTTAGGAGTGCTTTCCTTTCTTTTTAGTATTTTCTATTATTAGAATTTTGACAGGCTGTCTTTCCTAATTACTAGATGTATTTTCATCTACAAAAAGGGCTGTACAATACGTTTGTAAGTCAGAGGAATAAAATATTCATCTTCATCAATTTCCTCACTATTGCTCTTTAGAAAGGTACCCGGACCTGTACTCAGTACCCTTTCTACAACTTCATGTCATTAACTCATCTATCTCCTGCTTTCCGAGCTGCAGCCGAGAAGATTTCAGTAGAAGAGACCCTTAGAAGTATTCATGAGGCGCTGACAATACCACAGTGGAGGAAGGCTGTTTTAGAAGAAATATAAGCCTTAAAAAGGAATGGCACGTGGACAGTTGTTGAACTACCTAAAGGAAAATGTCTAGTTGGCTGCAAATGGGTGTTTACTATCTAAAGTTTTCTGAGGAAAATAATTCTTATTTCCTTTGTTTTGATTACAGAGAAGGCTCTCCTTAAATAGAGAGAGAAAAGGTACAAATATGGTAGTTCTTTATTACCGTTTATTCTCCTAAAAAACCTACCAAAAATACTACAAAGCAATAAGGAAACAAACATAAAATCAGTAAACTGAATTGACACAAAATCCATGGGAATCATTCGGATATTCCCATGGAATCACACTGATTTTCCACACTCCCCCTCAAGCTGGTGAATATATGTTAATCATTCCCAGCTTGTCTACTAGAGCTTCAAAGCTTTGTCTTGGTAATCCTTTGGTTAGGATATCAGCAACTTGTTGAGTCGAAGGCACATAAGAGAGTTCTACTATTCTCTCGTCAATTTTCTCCTTAATGAAATGTCTGTCAATCTCTATGTGCTTGGTACGATCATGGTGAACAGGATTCTGAGCTATGCACAAAGCCGCTTGATTGTCACAGTAGACCTTTAAAGGAGCCTTGTGTTCAACTTGCAATTCTTCCAAGACTCTTCTAATCCAAATTGTCGCAAATTCCATGTGCTAGTGCTCTGAACTCGGCTTCTGCACTACTGCGAGCAACTACACTCTGCTTCTTACTCCTCCAAGTAACAAGATTTCCCCAGATCATAGAACAATAGCCAGAAGTTGACCGCCTGTCTTCAACTGAGCTTGCCCAATCAGCATCTGTAAAAGCTTCAATCTGCCTTTGATTAGTTTTTCCAAAAAACAGACCTTTTCCCAGTGTCATCTTGAGGTATCTCAGAATCCGATACACGGCAGCTAGGTGTTCTTCATAGGGAGAATCCATATACTGACTTACAACACTTACTGCGAAAGCTATGTCGGGCCTGGTATGAGATAGATAGATTAGTCTCCCTACTAACCTTTGATATCAACCCCCTATCTACTGGATTTCCTAACTCCTTTCCTTTTCCATTCACCTCCACAGGAGTCTCAGATGGTCTTCCACCAAGCATTCCAGTTTCCTTCAAGAGATCAATCGTATACTTTCTTTGAGAAATCGAAATACCTTTTCTTGTACGAGCAACTTCTTCCATTCCCAAAAAGTATCTCAGCTGCCCCAAGTCTTTGACTTCAAATTCCCTAGCCAACACCTTTTTCAAGTCTGACAATTCTTCAAGATTATCCCCTGTTAGGATAATGTCATCCACATATACTATCAAAATTGAGATCTTACCACCTGAGTGTTTGTAGAACAACGTGTGATCAGCCTGTCCCTGAGGGAAACCCACACTTCTGACAGTCTTAGTCAAGCGGTCAAACCAGGCTCGAGGAGATTTTTTAAATCCATATAGTGACTTCAACAACCTGCACACCTTATCCCCTCCAAATTCTCTTTCAAACCCTGGCGGGGGATTCATATATACTTCTTATTCGAGAGTCCCATTAAGAAATGCATTTTTTACATCCATCTGGTGTAGAGGCCAGTCAAGATTAGCTGCCAACGAGAGTAGTATCCTGATAGTGTTTAGTTTAGCAACCGGGGCAAATGTCTCATTATAATCCACACCAAAGGTTTGTGTAAAGCCTTTAGCTACCAATTGTGCTTTATACCTTTCCACTAATCCATCTGAGTTGTATTTGATTGTGAAGACCCATTTACAACCCACTGGGCATTTTCCTTTGGGTAGGTCTACAATTGCCCATGTACCATTCTTCTTCAAAGCTCCCATTTCCTCCATTACTGCCTTCCTCCACTGTGGCTTTTCAAGAGCATCATGTATACTTCCAGGAATCTCCTCAGCAGATATCTTCTCGGTTACAGCTCGGAAGGCAGGAGACAGATGTTTGAAGGACATAAAGTTATAAAGTGGATGTTGGGTGCAGTTCCGAGTGCCTTTCTGAAGTGCAATAGGCACATCAAGATCACCAGCTGGTAGTTCTTCTTCTACTGTCTGAGCCTCCTCTTCTTTGGATTCTTCAGCAACAACACCTGCGTCATTCATTTGTGTGTTTACCTCCGGTTCTGGCTCTTGGTAATGCTCTGGAGTTGTAATAGGCTTGTGTTGCTTTCGAGGTTGTCCAGCTCGCCTAGAAAAAACACGAAGTTCTTATGGTTCTTTTTGTGTGCTGCTTTGCACATGTGATTCTCCCCCTGTTTTCAGATCATTAGACAACATAATAGGTAACACAGGACTCTTAGAAGATGAACCAGGAGACTCTGACTCTAACTGAGTGGGAACTACTGACTCTGTTTCCGATTGAGTGGAGAAATCCCAAAGCTGCCCTGTATGTCAAACATTCTCCCCTTGAAGGGCAGATTTGTAGTAAGCTTGATTTTCAAAGAATAAGACATCCATGGATACGTACACCTTTTTCGTGACAGGACAGTGGCATTTGAAACCTTTCTGACTTGGAGAGTAACCTAAAAAAAATACACTTAATAGCTCTAGGATCAAGTTTGCTTAGTTGAGGTGAATTCGAGTGTACAAATGCAGTACATCCGAATGTTTTAAGAGGTAGATCATGAAGTAGACGAATTTGGGGATAAGACTTACGAAGAGTAGACAATGGTGTTTGGTACTGGAGTACTCGAGAAGGAAGACGGTTAATCAGATAACATGATGTAAGAACTGCTTCACCCCAAAAACACTTAGGAACATGGTTTTCAAACAAGAGTGCACGAGTTGTTTCGAGTAAATGCCTGTTTTTACGTTCAGCAACACCATTTTGTTGAGGAGTATCAACACATGAACTTTGGTGGAATATTCCATTTTCTGCTAGATATAGACCTAAAGTATTATTAAAATACTCTCGGCCATTATCTGTACGAAGAATTTGAATTTTTGTTTGAAACTGTGTTTCTACCATTTTATGGAAATTTTGAAAAATATTGGCAGCATTGGATTTTCCTTTTAAGAGAAATACCCAACTGACTCGAGTATGGTCATCAATAAAGGTTATGAACCATCGTGCACCGGATATGTTATTTATTCTTGACGGACCCCAGATATCACTATGAATAATTGAAAAAGGTTTGGATATTTTGTAAGGTTGTAAAGGTTAAGGAACACGAGTATGTTTAGCAAACTGACATGTTTCACAGACAAATGAGTTGACATCTTTATTGATAAATAATGAAGGAAACAACTTTTTCAGATATAAAAAACTAGGATGGCCTAACCTATTATGCCATAACATAATTTCACTAGAAGTAGAGACAGAATCACAACTCAAAGCTTGAACTTGTTTATTCCCTGCAAGCCGAGAACCTTCAAGTAGATATAGCCCATCACACTCCTCAGCACTGCCAATCGTCTTCCCCAAAAGTAAATCCTGAAACTCACACAAAGAATGAGAACTTGGTTATGCGTTCATATCCTTTGTTAATTTTGCAATGGATAAAAGATTGCAGGCGATGGTTGGTATATACAACACAGAATGCAGAGTTATACAATAAGAAATTCTCACTGTCCCTTTTCCAGTTACAAATGCGAAGGATCCATCCGCAATTTTGATTGTCAAACCATTATCAACTGGTTCAAAGCTCGAAAAAATACTCTTATTGTTTGTCATATGGTCTGAGGCTCCCGAGTCAACAATCCAACAAGCTTTATTAATAGTTTTGGTTGTTAGGGCAGAGAGAAAATTACCCCTTTTTGCAACTACTGCTGTTGGGCCCAAGGACGACGAGGATGGAAGCTGTGACAGAATAGTTTGAAGCTGTTCCAGTTGCTCTTTGCTAAATGTCGAACCTGAGGTAGTTTCTGGAATTTTTTCTACTTCTCCAGATGCAGCTGTAAAGCCTCGGCTTTCTCCAGAGTTCCGTTGACGCCAGCGTTCACGTGCTGGTTTCCAGTCCGGTGGTTTTCCATGGATTTCCCAACATGTGTCTTTGGTGTGTCCATGGCATTGGCAGCGATCACACCAAGGTCTGTCACTCCTCTGATTTCGGTTTTCTCCACTAGGTCCAAAATTTTTTCTGACCACCAAGGCTGATTCTTGGTGTGGCGGTTCAACAATGGAATTAGGGCTGGTCATCTTCTTCCCAAGCATGACTCTCTGCCGAGCCTCTTCACGCCTCACTTCAGCAAATGCCTCATTGATCTCAGGGAATGGTTTGAAGCCAAGTACATGGCCTCGAACTTCATCCAACTCCTTATTGAGGCTGAGTAAAAAATCAAATACTCGCTCCTTATCAAGCATCTTCTTGAACTTGGCGCTATCCGTAGAGCAACTCCAATTGAAGTCCTGATATAGGTCTAATTCCTTCCATAAGACTTGCAGTTCATTGTAATATTCTGTTACACTTAGATTACCTTGTCTCTTCTCTCTTAGGGCAGATTTCAACTCGAAAATCTGAGCAGAATTCCCTAAATCGGAGTACATCTCTTCTACCATCTTCCATATCGCGTTTGCTGTTTTCTAGTAGAGATAAACGCGGTTGATCGCTGGTTCCATCGAGTTCAACAGCCACGCCTTTACCATGGAATCTTCGGATTTCCACTTCTTGTAGGCGGGAGTTCCAACTTCAGGTGGTGTGGCCTCTCCTGTCAAGTAATCTAGCCGTCCTTTTCCATCAATTACAAGGACCACCGATTGAGACCACTCCACATAATTTGCACCATTCAACTTATGTTGTGTGATCTGCAGTGAATGGCTGTCATTAATGTTGTGGATGATCTGTTGAGATGTTGCTGTTGACGTTGAAGTTAGCCCACTTGCAGCGTCGGAGACTGCTTCACGAGAGGCCCTTGTCATGGCAGTTTTTGCCATTTAGAAGAAACCGGAAGAGGCAAAATCCGGCTCTGATACCATAAAGTTTTATGAGGAAAATAATTCTTATTTCCTTTGTTTTGATTACGGAGAAGGCTCTCCTTAAATAGAGAGAGAAAAGGTACAAATATGGTAATTCTTTATTACCGTTTATTTTCCTAAAAAACCTACCAAAAATACTACAAAGCAATAAGGAAACAAACATAAAATCAGTAAACTGAATTGACACAAAATCCATGGGAATCATTCGGATATTCCCATGGAATCACACTGATTTTCCACACTATCAAACATAAAATCAGACGGTTCGGTAGAAAGGTATAAGGCACGATTGGTAGTGAAGGGTTTCACACAAACCTTTGGAGTTGATTATAATGAGACATTTGTACCGGTTGCCGAACTCAACACGATCAGAATCCTACTCTCACTGGCTGTTAATCTCGACTGCCCTCTGCATCAGTTGGATGTAAAAAACGCATTCCTGAATGGAACTCTTGAAGAAGTGTATATGGATTTACCTCCAAGTTTTGAGGGAGAGTTTGGTTGTAATAAGGTGTGCAGATTGGAGAAGTCTCTCTACGGGCTGACATAGTCTCCTAGAGCATGGTTTGATCGATTTACTAAGGCAGTTAAGAGTTTTGGCTTCACACAGGGGCAAGCTGATCATACCTTGTTTTATAAATACTCTGGTGGTAAGATTTCAATTTTTATAGTATATGTGGATGATATCATTCTAACAGGAGACAACCTTGTGGGGTTATCTGAGTTGAAAAAGGTGCTGGCTAAAGAATTTGAAGTCAAGGATTTGGGACAGTTGAGATACTTTCTGGGAATGGAAGTGGCTCGCACGCGAAAAGGTATTTCTGTTTCTTAGAGAAAATACACTATTGATCTCTTAAAGGAAACTCGTATGCTAGGGGCAAGACCATTCGAGACACCAGTGGAAGTGAATGGATTTGGAAAGTAAAAGGAGTTAGGAGATCCTGTAAACAGGGAGGGATATCAAAGGCTGGTTGGAAGACTAATCTATTTGTCCCACACCAGGCCTGACATAGCATTTGCAGTTAGTGTTGTGAGTCAGTATATGCACTCTCCTTATGAAGAACATCTCAATGCAGTCTACCGGATTCTAAGATACCTTAAAATGACACCAGGCAAAGGCTTGTTCTTTGGGAAGACTAATAAGAGGCACGTTGAAGCTTTTACTGATGCTGACTGGGCAGGTTCAATTGAAGATAGAAGGTCAACATCTGGCTATTGTACTATGGTTTGGGAAAACCTTGTTACTTGGAGAAGCAAGAAGTAGAATATTGTGGCTCGCAGCTCGCGCAGAGGCCGTGTTCAGAGCTCTAGCACATGGAATCTGTGAGGCTATTTGGACTAGAAGAGTGTTGGAAGAATTGAGATTTGAGAATAGATAAACTTTAAAGGTCTATTGCGACAATCAAGCAGCGTTGTGTATAGCTCAGAATCCAGTTCACCATGATCGCACCAAACATATGGAGATTGACAGACATTTCATCAAAGAGAAGATTGCTGAGGGAATAGTGGAGCTTTCTTATGTTCTTTCATCCCAACAAGTAGTTGATGTTTTGACCAAGGGATTATCAAGACAAAACTTTGAATTTCTAGTAGACAAGTTGGGAATGATTAATATATATTCTCCAACTTGAGGGGGAGTGTGGAAAAAACCGAGTGATTGGAGAGGAATCCGGTTACTTTCCTTATCTATATATAAATTAGTTTCCTGATTTCTAGAATTATATTAGGTATGTTTCTAGGACTTAGAAGGTATGAAGAAATTGTATCTGGAATAATCTTATTAAATGAGTACAATGCCCTCTTTATAGGCAAGAGGAATTACACAAAAATGGAAAGGAATAAAATAAAATATTGACAGTTTCCTATTTCCTAATCTTTTGTATTGACTTTCCATATTTACATTAGATACACATCCTAATATACTTATAGATCATGACTAAATCGGGATAAAATCCCTAATTGACTCCTCTGCCGACACTCCCCCTCAAGTTGGTTTGAAGATATCCTCCATAGCCAGCTTGCCAACTAATTGATCAAACTGCTTTCTATGTAGCCCCTTAGGTAACACATCAGCGACTTGTTCTGTCGTTGGAAGGTACGGCATGCATACTACTCCTGTGTCAAGCTTCTCCTTGATAAAATGTTTATCCACTTCTACATGTTTTGTTCAATCATGTAGAACTAGATTATGAGCTATAGATATAGCAACCTTGTTGTGACAGTAGACTTTTATAGGTAACAAATGAGGAATCTTAAACTCCTCAAGTATTCTCTTGATCCATATTCCCTCACAAATTCCAAGGGCAACAGCTCTGAATTCTGCCTCTGCACTGCTCCTAGCCACCACATTACGTTTTTTGCTTCGCCTAGTAACTAGATTTCCTCCAACAAAGGAACAGTAGCCTGAAGTAGATCTTCTATCTGTAACACTTCTGGCCTAGTCTGCATCAGTATAGACTTCAATCTGCAGATGGTCGTGTTTCTTGAATAGTAAGCCTTTCCCTAGAGTTCCTTTCAAATATCTCAGATTCCTATAGACCGCTTCAAAGTGCTCTGGTCTTGGTGAGTGCTATGGTCTTTTATTAAATTTATAGACCAAGTCTTCAACGAGAAAGAAGCCCACATCCCAAACATGCAATTGAACACGTGCAGACCAATACGTGGCATGTGATTGTAACAGTGTAGTATATTTTAAGACTTGGGTAGGCATCCTATTTATTAGATATGATGTGGCACGGGCAACCTCAAGTAAATGTTTATTCTTTCTTTCGGCAATCCTATTTTGTTTAGGAGTATTTACACACGTAGATTGATGGTGAATCCCTTTTTGCTTTAAAAAACTTCCCAAATATTCATTGTAGTATCCAGTTCCATTATCAGTTCTTAGGATGCTTATTTTTGTTTGAAATTGATTTTCAATCATATTGTAAAATTCCTTAAACAATTTTCCTACCTCAGATTTTTCATTCATCAAATATATTCAGCATAATCATGTATGATCATCTATAAATGTCACAAACCATTTTTTTCCTGATAAATTTGTTACCTTTGAAGGTCCTCATACATCACTATGCCCAAAATAAAATGGTTTAGAAGGTTGATAAGGCTTAGTAACATAAGTGGACTTATGACTTTTAGACAAATAACAACTTTCACAATAGAGAGCTGAACAATTCAGGGTGCGTTTGGAATTCGTTCCAAAATGATTTTGTTTTCTGTATGAAAATGAAAACGAAAACGTTTTCATTTCATTTTGGAATCATTTTTGAAAATGTGTTTGGTAGTTTTATTTCGAGATTGTTTTCAGTTTTAAAAAAACTGAAATTGTGTTTGGTGGTTTAATTTTTAAAAACATGTAAAAGCTAACATAAGGGAAAGATATATATATAAAAGCTAACATAAGGGAAAGATATAAAAGCACTGCTACTGAATATATTTTCTTTCTTATTCTTCAGAAATATATTACAGGCCTATATATAGATGTACACGGCTAATGAATTCAAAAATAAGTTACAAACTGACATCCTAGTTTTAAGGCTAACTTTAAGGCTTCTCTGTACAACGTAACTGACTTCCCAATACTCCCCCTTAACCTGAACTATACAGGTTGTACATTCCCAATCTATCTACTAGTCTTTCAAATAACGACCTATACAAACCCTTGGTTAGTAGATCAACCGTTTGATCCGATGTTTGGCACATATGTCATGCAAATCGTTCCATCTTCTATTTTCTCCTTGATGAAATGCCGATCCACTTCCACGTGCTTGGTTCGATCATGATGCACTGGATTGTGTGATATGTTGATGACAGCTTTGTTATCACAGAAGATCCTCAATGGTCTATCTATAGGCATTTTCAGTTCATCCATCAGTAACTTCAACCATAGAACTTCACAGACTCCTTGTGCTATCGATCTCAGTTCTGCCTCTGCACTACTTCTTGCTACCACCGTTTGTTTTTTACTTCTCCAAGTCACCAAATTACCCCAAACAAAAGAACAATATCCTGATGTGGACCTCCTATCATCTACTGAGCCAGCCCAATCAGCATCCGTAAATGCTTCAATTAATCGATTATTTGTTTTCCTGAAAAACAATCCTCTTCCAGGGTTTCCTTTCAGATACTTGAGAATCCGATAGATAGCCTCCATGTGATCTTCCAATGGAGAGTGCATAAATTGACTCACACAACTCACTGCGAATGCTATATCTGGCCTCGTATAAGATAAATAGATTAACCTCCCCACCAGGCGTTGATAGCGACCTTTGTCAACAGGACCTCGTCCCGAATTTAGCTTCAACTTAACACTCGGATCAATTGGAGTGTCCACTGGTTTGCTGCCTAGCATTCCTATCTCCTTCAGTAGGTCAAGCACGTACTTCCTCTGTGAAACAGATATACCAGTATGATTACGAGCCACTTCCATTCCAAGAAAATATCTCAAACTTCCAAGATCCTTTATCTCAAATTCGGAAGCAAGTTTCTTTTTAATTCTTACCATCTCTTCCAAATCGTCTCCAGTCAAAATCATATTAGGCCCGTTCATTTCGCCGATTCGAGTTTAGAATTCGAGTTTTGCTACAGTAAAAAGCTCTCAGAAACAGTCACATCTAACTTTTTTGCTACAGTAAAAAGTTCTCACACAAAATCACATCTCAACTCAAATTATAAACTTGAATCAGCGAAGTGAACGGACCCATCATCTACATACACAATCAGAATAGTAATCTTACTCTCACGTTGCCTGTAGAAGAGTGTATGGTCGGATTGAGCTTGCTTGTAACCATGTTGTAGGATTGCCTTAGTGAATCTCCCAAACCAAGCTCTCGGAGATTGTTTCAAGCCATATAACGATTTTCTTAGACGACATACCTTGCCATTCTGTGTTTCATCATCAAATCCAAGAGGCAAGTCCATATACACTTCCTCTTCCAGATCCCCATTCAAAAATGCATTTTTTACATCTAATTGTTGGAGAGGCCAATCAAGATTGGCTGCAAGTGAGAGAAGAACTCTTACTGTATTAATTTTTGCCACCAGGGCAAATGTTTCCTGGTAATCAATCCCGTATGTTTGCGTATATCCCTTGGCAACTAATCTTGCTTTGTAGCGCTCAATTGACCCGTCTGCCTTATATTTGACTGTGAACACCCATTTGCACCCAACAGGAGCTTTGTCTCTGGGTTTTTGAACCACTTCCCACGTTTGATTTTTCTCCAAAGCTTGCATTTCCTCCAAAATTGCCTTCTTCCAGGCAGGGTTCCTCCATGCTTCCTGTATTGTCTTCGGCAGCTCGGTGGTTGCAAGATTGGAAACCAGGGCCTGAACTGAATTTGATAGGTGATTATAGCTTACAAAGTTAGAGATTGGGTGTTGTGTACACGATCGCGTCCCCTTTCGCAGAGCTACAGGGACATCTAGTTCGGCTAAGTCTATTTCAGCATCTGATTTTGGTTTAGAGGTTTGACTAGCCGCAAAAACCTCTGAAGTTTGAACTACTGGAGGCATAATTTTTTCCCCCTTTCTCAGATATTTCCGTTTGTAGGTCATTAATGGAATCGGTTGAATCATATGTCCCCCTACCGATTTCTTTTCCGGACTTGTAGGCGGCAGGTTTTCCAGGTTTTTTGAATTTGAGACATCTAGATTAGAAGGTGGGATTGCTGGAGAGATATTTGGGGAAGAGGAGATCGGTGCGGAAGAAATATCCAGATTTGTAGGAGAGATATTTGAAGTTGACATAGATTTCGGAAGTTGATGAGGGGAAGATTTTGGAGGAGGTTCCGATTCATTTGAACCTGGCTGAGAGAATGGAGAGATTTGAGGAGTAGGTTCCGAATGATTTGGATTGGGCTGAAAAAATGGAGAGATTTGAGGAGTGGGTACCGAATGATTTGGATTGGGTAGAATTATTTGAGGAATAGGTTCCGAATTGGGAGTTAAATTCGAATTGGGATGAGGATTTGAAATAGATGACCCCTAATTAGGAGGGATACAGTCCCAAAAATATTCCCAATTCTCAGAATTTTTGTGGTGCAAGTCCGAGATATCTGGGGTGGAGAAATTCAAAAAAAACTGATGTTGCTCCCCTTGTGTGTCCTGTTTTGTAAAATATGACTGATTTTCAAAGAAGGTAACATCTCTAGACACAAAATATTTTCGTTTTTCCGGAGAATAACATCTATAGTCCTTTTGTGTAGAAGAATAACCCAAAAACACACTTATGAGAATGGGGATCTAATTTGCCTCTATTAGGATCATGATTATGAACAAAAGATGAACACCCAAAAACCTTAAGATCAAGTTCGGAAAAAACACGTGACTCAGGATAATATTCAAGAAATGTATTCAATGGAGTCTTATATTGTAAAACCCTACTTGGCATACGATTTATTAAATAACAAGCTGTGAGTACAGCATCTCCCCAGAAACACTTTGGTACATTAGAATTGAATAGTAAAGCATGAGCAACTTCTAACAAATGACGGATTTTACGTTCTGAAACACCATTTTGTTGTGGTGTATTAACACGTGAACTTTGATGAATGAGGCCTTTTTCAGTGAGAAACTTATTTAAAATAGAATTAAAATATTATGTTCCATTATCAGTTTGTAAAATTTTAATATGTTCATTGAACTACGTTTTGATCATGGAATGGAAATTTTGAAATACTTGCTCTGCCTCAGATTTTTCTTTTAATAGGTACACCCAACAAACACGAGAATGATCATCAATAAACGTAATAAACCATCTTTTATTAAAAATGCTACGAACACGTGAAGGTCCCCAAATGTCACTATGAATTAGAACAAAAGGTTTTGAAGCCCTATAAGGTTAGGGAGGTAGAAAGACACGTTTGTGTTTTGCAAGTTCACAAACATCACATTGAAAGGAATCTTTATTTCTAAACAACGAGGGAAACAGGTGTTTCAAATATAGAAAGCTTGGATGACCTAGCCGACAATGTAGGAGCATGATTTGTTGTTCTCGAGTAAGGGAGACATTATGATTGACCATATCACCCTTTACGGAAAGATCGTCCTCGAAGTAGTACAGACCAGAGAATTCTTTAGCATTGCCAATCCTCTTCCCCGAAATCCGATCCTGAAACATACAAACAGAAGGTGTAAACGTGACTAGACAATCCAAATCTTTAGTTATCTTGCTTATTGAGAGAAGATTACAAGGCAGCTTAGGTACATGTAACATAGACTTCAAAATTATATTTGAACTAATTTTCACGGTACCAATACCAGCAACAACAGAAAAAGATCCATCTGCAATTTTCACTTTTTGATTATCGGGTGATGGAGAATATGAGCAAAAAATCTTTTCACAACCAGTCATATGGT
Organism: Morus notabilis; assembly: GCF_000414095.1. Classification (NCBI taxonomy): domain Eukaryota; kingdom Viridiplantae; phylum Streptophyta; class Magnoliopsida; order Rosales; family Moraceae; genus Morus; species Morus notabilis. Next base: position 120,734 of record NW_010361505.1, read on the forward strand.
TAGAAGCACCAGAGTCTATTATCCATGGCTCACCTTGATTCTTTAGTACACTCAATGCAGACAAATGATTACCTTTTTGAGCAACTAGTGAAGTGCTTGGAATCGCTGTGTTAGTCAACATCTTGCAGAGTTGTTCCATTTGTGCTTTGGATAGTGTAACAGGATTGTTGGACCCACTGTTGGACCCCTTTGATTCACCTTCATTTGAACTTTGGAATGCTTTTCCATCCTTTCCACGAGATTGTGGACTCCAATTGGCAGGTTTACCATGAAGTTTCCAGCACTTTTCTTTAGTGTGGTATGGCTTCTGACAGTGATCACACCAGGCTGTATTTTTCTGTTTTGGACGTGAATCTGGTCCTCGAACAGCCAAGGCTGAATTCTCAATCGCAGGTGGTGGGGCAGATTTGCTGAGCATAACTTTCTTTCGGCTTTCCTCCTGTCTTACTTTCGCGAAAATCTCTTCAATGGGTAGGAGAAGTTTCATCCCGAGTAGGCGACCACGAACCTCGTCCAAATCACAGTTGAGTCCAGCCAAGAAATCATAAAGCCTCCCCTTTGCTAGCATTTGTTTATAGAGAACCGCATCTGCTGGATCCTTCCATTCACAGACGAGAAAGAGATCCAGTTCTTGCCACACTTTCTTGAGAGCATTGAAATATTGCGTAACATCCCGTTCATCTTGTCATATTTCTAACACGGTTCCGCAATTCATAAACTTGAGATGTATCTGCATAATCAGAATATGGTACATGAATAGCATCCCAGATTTCCTTTGCTGTGGGATAAAACAAATAGGTGTCACCAATGGAATCCTCCATGGAATGAATTAACCAGGCCATTACCATGGAGTTTTGAATATCCCAAGTCTGATAGGTAGGATCGTCAATACTCGGTCTGCTATTAGTCCTATCCAAATAGCCAATCTTTCCTTTACCATGAATGACCATTTGAATAGAGCGAGACCATGGAAGAAAATTTCTACCATTCAATTTATGAGAAGTAATCTGTAGGGATGTGTGTTCATGATTTGCAGTGGGAACAATTGTAGAGGTTGGGTTAGAAGTTCCTGAAGCAACCTTAGACCCATCACCTCTGCTTGTTCCAGTCGCCACTTTGGCCATCATCCCTTTCAACCTCACGTTAATTTTTATTTCTCTGATACCATAAAAGCTAACATAAGGGAAAAAGTCGATATAAAAGCATTGCTACTGAATATATTTTCTTTCTTATTCTTTAGAAATATATTACAGACCTATATATAAATGTACATGGCTAATAAATTCAAAAATAAGTTACAAACCGACTTCTTAGTTTTAAGGCTAACTTTAAGGCTTCTCTGTACAACGTAACTGACTTCCCAATAACATGTAATAATATTTAAAATAATAATATATTAAATATATTAAATACACATTACATATTAAATGTATGTAAATATACTATATCGGAGAGAGGGGGGTGGTTAGGGGCAGCGAGGT